>NW_027479079.1:0-242366 GCF_051014685.1 Ptiloglossa arizonensis
TCGCGAGATATGGCAGTTTTGAGGTAAGAAACGCTTCACAAACTCCAAATTTTCGCAGTTCTGATGCTCGAAACGAATAACTAGAACGGCCTAGGGGAAAACTACTCATGCCGTTGTAATGGGGCGAGTTTCTACTTTCAGATGCAAGAGAAATTTTGCGGATTGGTCAATCCGTTCGCGAGATATGGCAGTTTTGAGGTAAGAAACGCTAGAGAAACTCCACATTTTCGCAGTTCTGATGCTCGAAACGAATAACTAGAACGGTCTAGGGGAAAACTACTCATACCGTTGTAATGGGGCTAGTTTCTACTTTCAGATGCAACAGAAACTTTTCGGATTGGTCAATCCGTTCGCGAGATATGGCAGATTTGAAGTAAGAAACGCTTGAGAAACTCCAAATTTTCGCAGTTCTGATGCTCGAAACAAATAACTAGAACGGCCTAGGGGAAAACTACTCATACCGTTGTAATGGGGCTAGTTTCTACTTTCAGATGCAACAGAAACTTTTCGGATTGGTCAATCCGTTCGCGAGATATGGCAGTTTTGAAGTAAGAAACGCTTGACAAACTCCAAATTTTCGCAGTTCTGATGCTCGAAACAAATAACTAGAACGGCCTAGGGGAAAACTACTCATACCGTTGTAATGGGGCGAGTTTCTACTTTCAGATGCAACAGAAACTTTGCGGATTGGTCAATCCGTTCGCGAGATATGGCAGTTTTGAGGTAAGAAACGCTTGAGAAACTCCAAATTTTCGCAGTTCTGATGCTCGAAACGAATAACTAGAACGGTCTAGGGGAAAACTACTCATACCGTTGTAATGGGGCTAGTTTCTACTTTCGGATGCAACAGAAACTTTTCGGATTGGTCAATCCGTTCGCGAGATATGGCAGTTTTGATGTAAGAAACGCTTGACAAACTCCAAATTTTCGCAGTTCTGATGCTCGAAACGAATATCTAGAACGGCCTAGGGGATAACTACTTATACCGTTGTAATGGGGCGAGTTTCTACTTTCAGATGCAACAGAAACTTTGCGGATTGGTCAATCCGTTCGCGAGATATGGCAGTTTTGAGGTAAGAAACGCTCGAGAAACTCCAAATTTTCGCAGTTCTGATGCTCGAAACGAATAACTAGTACGGTCTAGGGGAAAACTACCACATACCGTTGTAATGGGGCTAGTTTCTACTTTCAGATGCAACAGAAACTTTTCGGATTGGTCAATCCGTTCGCGAGATATGGCAGTTTTGAGGTAAGAAACGCTTGTGATACTCCAAATTTTCGCAGTTCTAATGCTCGAAACGAATAACTAGAACGGCCTAGGGGATAACTACTTATACCGTTGTAATGGGGCGAGTTTCTACTTTCAGATGCAACAGAAACTTTGCGGATTGGTCAATCCGTTCGCGAGATATGGCAGTTTTGAAGTAAGAAACGCTTGTGAAACTCCAAATTTTCGCAGTTCTGAGGCTCGAAACGAATAACTAGAACGGCCTAGGGGAAAACTACTCATACCGTTGTAATGGGGCAAGTTTCTACTTTCAGATGCAAGAGAAATTTTGCGGATCGGTCAATCCGTTCGCGAGATATGGCAGTTTTGGTGTAAGAAACGCTGAGAAACTCAAAATTTTCGCAGTTCTGATGCTCGAAACGAATAACTAGAATGGCCTAGGGGAAAACTACTCATACCGTTGTAATGGGGCTAGTTTCTACTTTCGGATGCAACAGAAACTTTTCGGATTGGTCAATCCGTTCGCGAGATATGGCAGTTTTGAGGTAAGAAACGCTTGAGAAACTCCAAATTTTCGCAGTTCTGAAGCTCGAAACGAATAACTAGAACGGTCTAGGGGAAAACTACTCATACCGTTGTAATGGGGCAAGTTTCTACTTTCAGATGCAACAGAAACTTTTCGGATTGGTCAATCCGTTCGCGAGATATGGCAGATTTGAAGTAAGAAACGCTTGAGAAACTCCAAATTTTCGCAGTTCTGATGCTCGAAACAAATAAATAGAACGGCCTTGGGGAAAACTACTCATACCGTTGTAATGGGGCTAGTTTCTACTTTCAGATGCAACAGAAACTTTTCGGATTGGTCAATCCGTTCGCGAGATATGGCAGTTTTGAAGTAAGAAACGCTTGACAAACTCCAAATTTTCGCAGTTCTGATGCTCGAAAACAAATAACTAGAACGGCCTAGGGGAAAACTACTCATACCGTTGTAATGGGGCGAGTTTCTACTTTCAGATGCAACAGAAACTTTGCGGATTGGTCAATCCGTTCGCGAGATATGGCAGTTTTGAGGTAAGAAACGCTTGAGAAACTCCAAATTTTCGCAGTTCTGATGCTCGAAACGAATAACTAGAACGGTCTAGGGGAAAACTACTCATACCGTTGTAATGGGGCTAGTTTCTACTTTCAGATGCAACAGAAACTTTGCGGATTGGTCAATCCGTTCGCGAGATATGGCAGTTTTGAGGTAAGAAACGCTTGACAAACTCCAAATTTTCGCAGTTCTGATGCTCGAAACGAATAACTAGAACGGCCTAGGGGAAAACTACTCATGCCGTTGTAATGGGGCGAGTTTCTACTTTCAGATGCAAGAGAAATTTTGCGGATTGGTCAATCCGTTCGCGAGATATGGCAGTTTTGAGGTAAGAAACGCTTGAGAAACTCCAAATTTTCGCAGTTCTGATGCTCGAAACGAATAACTAGAACGGTCTAGGGGAAAACTACTCATACCGTTGTAATGGGGCTAGTTTCTACTTTCAGATGCAATAGAAACTTTTCGGATTGGTCAATCCGTTCGCGAGATATGGCAGATTTGAAGTAAGAAACGCTTGAGAAACTCCAAATTTTCGCAGTTCTGATGCTCGAAACAAATAACTAGAACGGCCTAGGGGAAAACTACTCATACCGTTGTAATGGGGCTAGTTTCTACTTTCAGATGCAACAGAAACTTTTCGGATTGGTCATTCCGTTCGCGAGATATGGCAGTTTTGAAGTAAGAAACGCTTGACAAACTCCAAATTTTCGCAGTTCTGATGCTCGAAACAAATAACTAGAACGGCCTAGGGGAAAACTACTCATACCGTTGTAATGGGGCGAGTTTCTACTTTCAGATGCAACAGAAACTTTGCGGATTGGTCAATCCGTTCGCGAGATATGGCAGTTTTGAGGTAAGAAACGCTTGAGAAACTCCAAATTTTCGCAGTTCTGATGCTCGAAACGAGTAACTAGAACGGTCTAGGGGAAAACTACTCATACCGTTGTAATGGGGCTAGTTTCTACTTTCAGATGCAACAGAAACTTTGCGGATTGGTCAATCCGTTCGCGAGATATGGCAGTTTTGAGGTAAGAAACGCTTGAGAAACTCCAAATTTTCGCAGTTCTGATGCTCGAAACGAATAACTAGAACGGTCTAGGGGAAAACTACTCATACCGTTGTAATGGGGCTAGTTTCTACTTTCGGATGCAACAGAAACTTTTCGGATTGGTCAATCCGTTCGCGAGATATGGCAGTTTTGAGGTAAGAAACGCTTGACAAACTCCAAATTTTCGCAGTTCTGATGCTCGAAACGAATATCTAGAACGGCCTAGGGGATAACTACTTATACCGTTGTAATGGGGCGAGTTTCTACTTTCAGATGCAACAGAAACTTTGCGGATTGGTCAATCCGTTCGCGAGATATGGCAGTTTTGAGGTAAGAAACGCTTGAGAAACTCCAAATTTTCGCAGTTCTGATGCTCGAAACGAATAACTAGAACGGTCTAGGGGAAAACTACTCATACCGTTGTAATGGGGCTAGTTTCTACTTTCAGATGCAACAGAAACTTTTCGGATTGGTCAATCCGTTCGCGAGATATGGCAGTTTTGAGGTAAGAAACGCTTGTGATACTCCAAATTTTCGCAGTTCTAATGCTCGAAACAAATAACTAGAACGGCCTAGGGAAAAACTACTCATACCGTTGTAATGGGGCTAGTTTCTACTTTCAGATGCAACAGAAACTTTTCGGATTGGTCAATCCGTTCGCGAGATATGGCAGTTTTGAAGTAAGAAACGCTTGACAAACTCCAAATTTTCGCAGTTCTGATGCTCGAAACAAATAACTAGAACGGCCTAGGGGAAAACTACTCATACCGTTGTAATGGGGCGAGTTTCTACTTTCAGATGCAACAGAAACTTTGCGGATTGGTCAATCCGTTCGCGAGATATGGCAGTTTTGAGGTAAGAAACGCTTGAGAAACTCCAAATTTTCGCAGTTCTAATGCTCGAAACGAATAACTAGAACGGCCTAGGGGATAACTACTTATACCGTTGTAATGGGGCGAGTTTCTACTTTCAGATGCAACAGAAACTTTGCGGATTGGTCAATCCGTTCGCGAGATATGGCAGTTTTGAAGTAAGAAACGCTTGTGAAACTCCAAATTTTCGCAGTTCTGAGGCTCGAAACGAATAACTAGAACGGCCTAGGGGAAAACTACTCATACCGTTGTAATGGGGCTAGTTTCTACTTTCAGATGCAACAGAAACTTTGCGGATTGGTCAATCCGTTCGCGAGATATGGCAGTTTTGAGGTAAGAAACGCTTCACAAACTCCAAATTTTCGCAGTTCTGATGCTCGAAACGAATAACTAGAACGGCCTAGGGGAAAACTACTCATGCCGTTGTAATGGGGCGAGTTTCTACTTTCAGATGCAAGAGAAATTTTGCGGATTGGTCAATCCGTTCGCGAGATATGGCAGTTTTGAGGTAAGAAACGCTTGAGAAACTCCAAATTTTCGCAGTTCTGATGCTCGAAACGAATAACTAGAACGGTCTAGGGGAAAACTACCACATACCGTTGTAATGGGGCTAGTTTCTACTTTCAGATGCAACAGAAACTTTTCGGATTGGTCAATCCGTTCGCGAGATATGGCAGTTTTGAGGTAAGAAACGCTTGTGATACTCCAAATTTTCGCAGTTCTAATGCTCGAAACGAATAACTAGAACGGCCTAGGGGATAACTACTTATACCGTTGTAATGGGGCGAGTTTCTACTTTCAGATGCAACAGAAACTTTGCGGATTGGTCAATCCGTTCGCGAGATATGGCAGTTTTGAAGTAAGAAACGCTTGTGAAACTCCAAATTTTCGCAGTTCTGAGGCTCGAAACGAATAACTAGAACGGCCTAGGGGAAAACTACTCATACCGTTGTAATGGGGCGAGTTTCTACTTTCAGATGCAAGAGAAATTTTGCGGATCGGTCAATCCGTTCGCGAGATATGGCAGTTTTGAGGTAAGAAACGCTTGACAAACTCCAAATTTTCGCAGTTCTGATGCTCGAAACGAATAAGTAGAACGGCCTAGGGGAAAACTACTCATGCCGTTGTAATGGGGCGAGTTTCTACTTTCAGATGCAAGAGAAATTTTGCGGATTGGTCAATCCGTTCGCGAGATATGGCAGTTTTGAGGTAAGAAACGCTTGAGAAACTCCAAATTTTCGCAGTTCTGATGCTCGAAACAAATAACTAGAACGGCCTAGGGGAAAACTACTCATACCGTTGTAATGGGGCTAGTTTCTACTTTCAGATGCAACAGATACTTTTCGGATTGGTCAATCCGTTCGCGAGATATGGCAGTTTTGAAGTAAGAAACGCTTGACAAACTCCAAATTTTCGCAGTTCTGATGCTCGAAACAAATAACTAGAACGGCCTAGGGGAAAACTACTCATACCGTTGTAATGGGGCGAGTTTCTACTTTCAGATGCAACAGAAACTTTGCGGATTGGTCAATCCGTTCGCGAGATATGGCAGTTTTGAGGTAAGAAACGCTTGAGAAACTCCAAATTTTCGCAGTTCTGATGCTCGAAACGAATAACTAGAACGGTCTAGGGGAAAACTACTCATACCGTTGTAATGGGGCTAGTTTCTACTTTCGGATGCAACAGAAACTTTTCGGATTGGTCAATCCGTTCGCGAGATATGGCAGTTTTGAGGTAAGAAACGCTTGACAAACTCCAAATTTTCGCAGTTCTGATGCTCGAAACGAATAACTAGAACGGTCTAGGGGAAAACTACTCATACCGTTGTAATGGGGCGAGTTTCTAGTTTCAGATGCAACAGAAACTTTGCGGATTGGTCAATCCGTTCGCGAGATATGGCAGTTTTGAAGTAAGAAACGCTTGTGAAACTCCAAATTTTCGCAGTTCTGAGGCTCGAAACGAATAACTAGAACGGTCTAGGGGAAAACTACTCATACCGTTGTAATGGGGCTAGTTTCTACTTTCGGATGCAACAGAAACTTTTCGGATTGGTCAATCCGTTCGCGAGATATGGCAGTTTTGAGGTAAGAAACGCTTGACAAACTCCAAATTTTCGCAGTTCTGATGCTCGAAACGAATAACTAGAACGGTCTAGGGGAAAACTACTCATACCGTTGTAATGGGGCGAGTTTCTAGTTTCAGATGCAACAGAAACTTTGCGGATTGGTCAATCCGTTCGCGAGATATGGCAGTTTTGAAGTAAGAAACGCTTGTGAAACTCCAAATTTTCGCAGTTCTGAGGCTCGAAACGAATAACTAGAACGGCCTAGGGGAAAACTACTCATACCGTTGTAATGGGGCTAGTTTCTACTTTCAGATGCAACAGAAACTTTGCGGATTGGTCAATCCGTTCGCGAGATATGGCAGTTTTGAGGTAAGAAACGCTTCACAAACTCCAAATTTTCGCAGTTCTGATGCTCGAAACGAATAACTAGAACGGCCTAGGGGAAAACTACTCATGCCGTTGTAATGGGGCGAGTTTCTACTTTCAGATGCAAGAGAAATTTTGCGGATTGGTCAATCCGTTCGCGAGATATGGCAGTTTTGAGGTAAGAAACGCTTGAGAAACTCCAAATTTTCGCAGTTCTGATGCTCGAAACGAATAACTAGAACGGTCTAGGGGAAAACTACCACATACCGTTGTAATGGGGCTAGTTTCTACTTTCAGATGCAACAGAAACTTTTCGGATTGGTCAATCCGTTCGCGAGATATGGCAGTTTTGAGGTAAGAAACGCTTGTGATACTCCAAATTTTCGCAGTTCTAATGCTCGAAACGAATAACTAGAACGGCCTAGGGGATAACTACTTATACCGTTGTAATGGGGCGAGTTTCTACTTTCAGATGCAACAGAAACTTTGCGGATTGGTCAATCCGTTCGCGAGATATGGCAGTTTTGAAGTAAGAAACGCTTGTGAAACTCCAAATTTTCGCAGTTCTGAGGCTCGAAACGAATAACTAGAACGGCCTAGGGGAAAACTACTCATACCGTTGTAATGGGGCGAGTTTCTACTTTCAGATGCAAGAGAAATTTTGCGGATCGGTCAATCCGTTCGCGAGATATGGCAGTTTTGAGGTAAGAAACGCTTGACAAACTCCAAATTTTCGCAGTTCTGATGCTCGAAACGAATAACTAGAACGGCCTAGGGGAAAACTACTCATGCCGTTGTAATGGGGCGAGTTTCTACTTTCAGATGCAAGAGAAATTTTGCGGATTGGTCAATCCGTTCGCGAGATATGGCAGTTTTGAGGTAAGAAACGCTTGAGAAACTCCAAATTTTCGCAGTTCTGATGCTCGAAACAAATAACTAGAACGGCCTAGGGGAAAACTACTCATACCGTTGTAATGGGGCTAGTTTCTACTTTCAGATGCAACAGAAACTTTTCGGATTGGTCAATCCGTTCGCGAGATATGGCAGTTTTGAGGTAAGAAACGCTTGTGATACTCCAAATTTTCGCAGTTCTAATGCTCGAAACGAATAACTAGAGCGGCCTAGGGGATAACTACTTATACCGTTGTAATGGGGCGAGTTTCTACTTTCAGATGCAACAGAAACTTTGCGGATTGGTCAATCCGTTCGCGAGATATGGCAGTTTAGAAGTAAGAAACGCTTGTGAAACTCCAAATTTTCGCAGTTCTGAGGCTCGAAACGAATAACTAGAACGGCCTAGGGGAAAACTACTCATACCGTTGTAATGGGGCGAGTTTCTACTTTCAGATGCAAGAGAAATTTTGCGGATCGGTCAATCCGTTCGCGAGATATGGCAGTTTTGGTGCAAGAAACGCTTAAGAAACTCAAAATTTTCGCAGTTCTGATGCTCGAAACGAATAACTAGAATGGCCTAGGGGAAAACTACTCATACCGTTGTAATGGGGCTAGTTTCTACTTTCGGATGCAACAGAAACTTTTCGGATTGGTCAATCCGTTCGCGAGATATGGCAGTTTTGAGGTAAGAAACGCTTGAGAAACTCCAAATTTTCGCAGTTCTGAAGCTCGAAACGAATAACTAGAACGGTCTAGGGGAAAACTACTCATACCGTTGTAATGGGGCAAGTTTCTACTTTCAGATGCAACAGAAACTTTTCGGATTGGTCAAACCGTTCGCGAGATATGGCAGATTTGAAGTAAGACACGCTTGAGAAACTCCAAATTTTCGCAGTTCTGATGCTCGAAACAAATAACTAGAACGGCCTAGGGGAAAACTACCCATACCGTTGTAATGGGGCTAGTTTCTACTTTCGGATGCAACAGAAACTTTTCGGATTGGTCAATCCGTTCGCGAGATATGGCAGTTTTGAGGTAAGAAACGCTTGAGAAACTCCAAATTTTCGCAGTTCTGATGCTCGAAACGAATAACTAGAACGGTCTAGGGGAAAACTACCACATACCGTTGTAGTGGGGCTAGTTTCTACTTTCAGATGCAACAGAAACTTTTCGGATTGGTCAATCCGTTCGCGAGATATGGCAGTTTTGAGGTAAGAAACGCTTGTGATACTCCAAATTTTCGCAGTTCTAATGCTCGAAACGAATAACTAGAACGGCCTAGGGGATAACTACTTATACCGTTGTAATGGGGCGAGTTTCTACTTTCAGATGCAACAGAAACTTTGCGGATTGGTCAATCCGTTCGCGAGATATGGCAGTTTTGAAGTAAGAAACGCTTGTGAAACTCCAAATTTTCGCAGTTCTGAGGCTCGAAACGAATAACTAGAACGGCCTAGGGGAAAACTACTCATACCGTTGTAATGGGGCGAGTTTCTACTTTCAGATGCAAGAGAAATTTTGCGGATCGGTCAATCCGTTCGCGAGATATGGCAGTTTTGGTGTAAGAAACGCTTGAGAAACTCAAAATTTTCGCAGTTCTGATGCTCGAAACGAATAACTAGAATGGCCTAGGGGAAAACTACTCATACCGTTGTAATGGGGCTAGTTTCTACTTTCGGATGCAACAGAAACTTTTCGGATTGGTCAATCCGTTCGCGAGATATGGCAGTTTTGAGGTAAGAAACGCTTGAGAAACTCCAAATTTTCGCAGTTCTGAAGCTCGAAACGAATAACTAGAACGGTCTAGGGGAAAACTACTCATACCGTTGTAATGGGGCAAGTTTTTACTTTCAGATGCAACAGAAACTTTTCGGATTGGTCAATCCGTTCGCGAGATATGGCAGATTTGAAGTAAGAAACGCTTGAGAAACTCCAAATTTTCGCAGTTCTGATGCTCGAAACAAATAACTAGAACGGCCTAGGGGAAAACTACTCATACCGTTGTAATGGGGCTAGTTTCTACTTTCAGATGCAACAGAAACTTTTCGGATTGGTCAATCCGTTCGCGAGATATGGCAGTTTTGAAGTAAGAAACGCTTGACAAACTCCAAATTTTCGCAGTTCTGATGCTCGAAACAAATAACTAGAACGGCCTAGGGGAAAACTACTCATACCGTTGTAATGGGGCGAGTTTCTACTTTCAAATGCAACAGAAACTTTGCGGATTGGTCAATCCGTTCGCGAGATATGGCAGTTTTGAGGTAAGAAACGCTTGACAAACTCCAAATTTTCGCAGTTCTGATGCTCGAAACAAATAACTAGAACGGCCTAGGGGAAAACTACTCATACCGTTGTAATGGGGCGAGTTTCTACTTTCAGATGCAACAGAAACTTTGCGGATTGGTCAATCCGTTCGCGAGATATGGCAGTTTTGAGGTAAGAAACGCTTGAGAAACTCCAAATTTTCGCAGTTCTGATGCTCGAAACGAATAACTAGAACGGTCTAGGGGAAAACTACTCATACCGTTGTAATGGGGCTAGTTTCTACTTTCAGATGCAACAGAAACTTTGCGGATTGGTCAATCCGTTCGCGAGATATGGCAGTTTTGAGGTAAGAAACGCTTCACAAACTCCAAATTTTCGCAGTTCTGATGCTCGAAACGAATAACTAGAACGGCCTAGGGGAAAACTACTCATGCCGTTGTAATGGGGCGAGTTTCTACTTTCAGATGCAAGAGAAATTTTGCGGATTGGTCAATCCGTTCGCGAGATATGGCAGTTTTGAGGTAAGAAACGCTTGAGAAACTCCAAATTTTCGCAGTTCTGATGCTCGAAACGAATAACTAGAACGGTCTAGGGGAAAACTACTCATACCGTTGTAATGGGGCTAGTTTCTACTTTCAGATGCAACAGAAACTTTTCGGATTGGTCAATCCGTTCGCGAGATATGGCAGATTTGAAGTAAGAAACGCTTGAGAAACTCCAAATTTTCGCAGTTCTGATGCTCGAAACAAATAACTAGAACGGCCTAGGGGAAAACTACTCATACCGTTGTAATGGGGCTAGTTTCTACTTTCAGATGCAACAGAAACTTTTCGGATTGGTCAATCCGTTCGCGAGATATGGCAGTTTTGAAGTAAGAAACGCTTGACAAACTCCAAATTTTCGCAGTTCTGATGCTCGAAACAAATAACTAGAACGGCCTAGGGGAAAACTACTCATACCGTTGTAATGGGGCGAGTTTCTACTTTCAGATGCAACAGAAACTTTGCGGATTGGTCAATCCGTTCGCGAGATATGGCAGTCTTGAGGTAAGAAACGCTTGAGAAACTCCAAATTTTCGCAGTTCTGATGCTCGAAACGAATAACTAGAACGGTCTAGGGGAAAACTAATACCGTTATAATGGGGCTAGTTTCTACTTTCAGATGCAACAGAAACTTTGCGGATTGGTCAATCCGTTCGCGAGATATGGCAGTTTTGAGGTAAGAAACGCTTGAGAAACTCCAAATTTTCGCAGTTCTGATGCTCGAAACGAATAACTAGAACGGTCTAGGGGAAAACTACTCATACCGTTGTAATGGGGCTAGTTTCTACTTTCGGATGCAACAGAAACTTTTCGGATTGGTCAATCCGTTCGCGAGATATGGCAGTTTTGAGGTAAGAAACGCTTGACAAACTCCAAATTTTCGCAGTTCTGATGCTCGAAACGAATATCTAGAACGGCCTAGGGGATAACTACTTATACCGTTGTAATGGGGCGAGTTTCTACTTTCAGATGCAACAGAAACTTTGCGGATTGGTCAATCCGTTCGCGAGATATGGTAGTTTTGAGGTAAGAAACGCTTGAGAAACTCAAAATTTTCGCAGTTCTGATGCTCGACAAGCATAACTAGAACGGTCTAGGGGAAAAGTACGCATACCGTTGTAATCGGGCGAGTTTCTACTTTCAGATGCAACAGAAATTTTGCGGATTGGTCAATCCGTTCGCGAGATATGGCAGTTTGTGGGTAAGAAACGCTTGAGAAACTCAACATTTCGCAGTTCTGATTCTCGAAACGAATAACTAGAACGGCCTAGGGGAAAAGTACGCATACCGTTGTAATCGGGCGTGTTTCTACTTTCAGATGCAACAGAAATTTTGCGGATTGGACAATCCGTTCGCGAGATATGGCAGTTTGGAGGTAAGCAACGCTTGAGAAACCCAAAATTTTCGCAGTTCTCATGCTCGAAACGAATAACTAGAACTGCCTAGGGGAAAAGTACGCATACCGTTGTAATCGGGCGAGTTTCTACTTTCAGATGCAACAGAAACTTTTCGGATTGGTCGATCCGTTCGCGAGATATGGCAGTTTTGGTGTAAGAAACGCTTGAGAAACTCCAAATTTTCGCAGTTCTGATACTCGAAACGAATAACTAGAACGGTCTAGGGGAAAACTACTCATACCGTTGTAATGGGGCTAGTTTCTACTTTCTGATGCAACAGAAATTTTGCGGATTGGTCAATCCGTTCGCGAGATATGGCAGTTTGGAAGTATGAAACACTTGAGAAACACAAAATTTTCGCAGTTCTGATGCTCGAAACGAATAACTAGAGCGGCCTAGGGGAAAAGTACGCATACCGTTGCAATCGGGCGAGTTTCTACTTTCAGATGCAACAGAAATTTTGCGGATTGGTCAATCCGTTCGCGAGATATGGCAGTTTGGAGGTAAGAAACGCTTGAGAAACTCAAAATTTTCGCAGTTCTGATGCTCGAAACGAATAACTAGAACGGCCTAGGGGAAAAGTACGCATACCGTTGAAATCGGGCGAGTTTCTACTTTCAGATGCAACAGAAATTTTGCGGATTGGTCAATCCGTTTGCGAGATATGGGCGTTTGTATGTAAGAAACGCTTGAGAAACTCAAAATTTTCACAGTTCTGATGCTCGAAACGAATAACTAGAACGGCCTAGGGGAAAAGTACGCATACCGTTGTAATCGGGCGAGTTTCTACTTTCAGATGCAACAGAAATTTTGCGGATTGGTCAATCCGTTCGCGAGATATGGGAGTTTGTATGTAAGAAACGCTTGAGAAACTCAAAATTTTCACAGTTCTGATGCTCGAAACGAATAACTAGAACGGCCTAGGGGAAAAGTACGCATACCGTTGTAATCGGGCGAGTTTCTACTTTCAGATGCAACAGAAATTTTGCGGATTGGACAATCCCTTCGCGAGATATGGCAGTTTGGATGTAAGCAACGCTTGAGAAACCCAAAATTTTCGCAGTTCTCATGCTCGAAACGAATAACTACAACGCCCTAGGGGAAAGGTACGCATACCGTTGTAATCGGGCGAGTTTCTACCTTCAGATGCAACAGAAATTTTGCGGATTGGTCAATCCGTTCGCGAGATATGGCAGTTTTGAAGTAAGAAACGCTTGTGAAACTCCAAATTTTCGCAGTTCTGAGGCTCGAAACGAATAACTAGAACGGCCTAGGGGAAAACTACTTATACCGTTGTAATGGGGCGAGTTTCTACTTTCAGATGCAACAGAAACTTTGCGGATTGGTCAATCCGTTCGCGAGATATGGCAGTTTTGAAGTAAGAAACGCTTGTGAAACTCCAAATTTTCGCAGTTCTGAGGCTCGAAACGAATAACTAGAACGGCCTAGGGGAAAACTACTCATACCGTTGTAATGGGGCGAGTTTCTACTTTCAGATGCAAGAGAAATTTTGCGGATCGGTCAATCCGTTCGCGAGATATGGCAGTTTTGAGGTAAGAAACGCTTGACAAACTCCAAATTTTCGCAGTTCTGATGCTCGAAACGAATAACTAGAACGGCCTAGGGGAAAACTACTCATGCCGTTGTAATGGGGCGAGTTTCTACTTTCAGATGCAAGAGAAATTTTGCGGATTGGTCAATCCGTTCGCGAGATATGGCAGTTTTGAGGTAAGAAACGCTTGAGAAACTCCAAATTTTCGCAGTTCTGATGCTCGAAACAAATAACTAGAACGGCCTAGGGGAAAACTACTCATACCGTTGTAATGGGGCTAGTTTCTACTTTCAGATGCAACAGAAACTTTTCGGATTGGTCAATCCGTTCGCGAGATATGGCAGTTTTGAGGTAAGAAACGCTTGTGATACTCCAAATTTTCGCAGTTCTAATGCTCGAAACGAATAACTAGAGCGGCCTAGGGGATAACTACTTATACCGTTGTAATGGGGCGAGTTTCTACTTTCAGATGCAACAGAAACTTTGCGGATTGGTCAATCCGTTCGCGAGATATGGCAGTTTTGAAGTAAGAAACGCTTGTGAAACTCCAAATTTTCGCAGTTCTGAGGCTCGAAACGAATAACTAGAACGGCCTAGGGGAAAACTACTCATACCGTTGTAATGGGGCGAGTTTCTACTTTCAGATGCAAGAGAAATTTTGCGGATCGGTCAATCCGTTCGCGAGATATGGCAGTTTTGGTGCAAGAAACGCTTGAGAAACTCAAAATTTTCGCAGTTCTGATGCTCGAAACGAATAACTAGAATGGCCTAGGGGAAAAACTACTCATACCGTTGTAATGGGGCTAGTTTCTACTTTCGGATGCAACAGAAACTTTTCGGATTGGTCAATCCGTTCGCGAGATATGGCAGTTTTGAGGTAAGAAACGCTTGAGAAACTCCAAATTTTCGCAGTTCTGAAGCTCGAAACGAATAACTAGAACGGTCTAGGGGAAAACTACTCATACCGTTGTAATGGGGCAAGTTTCTACTTTCAGATGCAACAGAAACTTTTCGGATTGGTCAAACCGTTCGCGAGATATGGCAGATTTGAAGTAAGACACGCTTGAGAAACTCCAAATTTTCGCAGTTCTGATGCTCGAAACAAATAACTAGAACGGCCTAGGGGAAAACTACCCATACCGTTGTAATGGGGCTAGTTTCTACTTTCGGATGCAACAGAAACTTTTCGGATTGGTCAATCCGTTCGCGAGATATGGCAGTTTTGAGGTAAGAAACGCTTGAGAAACTCCAAATTTTCGCAGTTCTGATGCTCGAAACGAATAACTAGAACGGTCTAGGGGAAAACTACCACATACCGTTGTAGTGGGGCTAGTTTCTACTTTCAGATGCAACAGAAACTTTTCGGATTGGTCAATCCGTTCGCGAGATATGGCAGTTTTGAGGTAAGAAACGCTTGTGATACTCCAAATTTTCGCAGTTCTAATGCTCGAAACGAATAACTAGAACGGCCTAGGGGATAACTACTTATACCGTTGTAATGGGGCGAGTTTCTACTTTCAGATGCAACAGAAACTTTGCGGATTGGTCAATCCGTTCGCGAGATATGGCAGTTTTGAAGTAAGAAACGCTTGTGAAACTCCAAATTTTCGCAGTTCTGAGGCTCGAAACGAATAACTAGAACGGCCTAGGGGAAAACTACTCATACCGTTGTAATGGGACGAGTTTCTACTTTCAGATGCAAGAGAAATTTTGCGGATCGGTCAATCCGTTCGCGAGATATGGCAGTTTTGGTGTAAGAAACGCTTGAGAAACTCAAAATTTTCGCAGTTCTGATGCTCGAAACGAATAACTAGAATGGCCTAGGGGAAAACTACTCATACCGTTGTAATGGGGCTAGTTTCTACTTTCGGATGCAACAGAAACTTTTCGGATTGGTCAATCCGTTCGCGAGATATGGCAGTTTTGAGGTAAGAAACGCTTGAGAAACTCCAAATTTTCGCAGTTCTGAAGCTCGAAACGAATAACTAGAACGGTCTAGGGGAAAACTACTCATACCGTTGTAATGGGGCAAGTTTCTACTTTCAGATGCAACAGAAACTTTTCGGATTGGTCAATCCGTTCGCGAGATATGGCAGATTTGAAGTAAGAAACGCTTGAGAAACTCCAAATTTTCGCAGTTCTGATGCTCGAAACAAATAACTAGAACGGCCTAGGGGAAAACTACTCATACCGTTGTAATGGGGCTAGTTTCTACTTTCAGATGCAACAGAAACTTTTCGGATTGGTCAATCCGTTCGCGAGATATGGCAGTTTTGAAGTAAGAAACGCTTGACAAACTCCAAATTTTCGCAGTTCTGATGCTCGAAACAAATAACTAGAACGGCCTAGGGGAAAACTACTCATACCGTTGTAATGGGGCGAGTTTCTACTTTCAAATGCAACAGAAACTTTGCGGATTGGTCAATCCGTTCGCGAGATATGGCAGTTTTGAGGTAAGAAACGCTTGACAAACTCCAAATTTTCGCAGTTCTGATGCTCGAAACGAATAACTAGAACGGCCTAGGGAAAAACTACTCATGCCGTTGTAATGGGGCGAGTTTCTACTTTCTGATGCAAGAGAAATTTTGCGGATTGGTCAATCCGTTCGCGAGATATGGCAGTTTTGATGTAAGAAACGCTTGAGAAACTCCAAATTTTCGCAGTTCTGATGCTCGAAACGAATAACTAGAACGGTCTAGGGGAAAACTACTCATACCGTTGTAATGGGGCTAGTTTCTGCTTTCAGATGCAACAGAAACTTTTCGGATTGGTCAATCCGTTCGCGAGATATGGCAGTTTTGAAGTAAGAAACGCTTGACAAACTCCAAATTTTCGCAGTTCTGATGCTCGAAACAAATAACTAGAACGGCCTAGGGGAAAACTACTCATACCGTTGTAATGGGGCGAGTTTCTACTTTCAGATGCAACAGAAACTTTGCGGATTGGTCAATCCGTTCGCGAGATATGGCAGTTTTGAGGTAAGAAACGCTTGAGAAACTCCAAATTTTCGCAGTTCTGATGCTCGAAACGAATAACTAGAACGGTCTAGGGGAAAACTACTCATACCGTTGTAATGGGGCTAGTTTCTACTTTCAGATGCAACAGAAACTTTGCGGATTGGTCAATCCGTTCGCGAGATATGGCAGTTTTGAGGTAAGAAACGCTTCACAAACTCCAAATTTTCGCAGTTCTGATGCTCGAAACGAATAACTAGAACGGCCTAGGGGAAAACTACTCATGCCGTTGTAATGGGGCGAGTTTCTACTTTCAGATGCAAGAGAAATTTTGCGGATTGGTCAATCCGTTCGCGAGATATGGCAGTTTTGAGGTAAGAAACGCTTGAGAAACTCCAAATTTTCGCAGTTCTGATGCTCGAAACGAATAACTAGAACGGTCTAGGGGAAAACTACTCATACCGTTGTAATGGGGCTAGTTTCTACTTTCAGATGCAACAGAAACTTTTCGGATTGGTCAATCCGTTCGCGAGATATGGCAGATTTGAAGTAAGAAACGCTTGAGAAACTCCAAATTTTCGCAGTTCTGATGCTCGAAACAAATAACTAGAACGGCCTAGGGGAAAACTACTCATACCGTTGTAATGGGGCTAGTTTCTACTTTCAGATGCAACAGAAACTTTTCGGATTGGTCAATCCGTTCGCGAGATATGGCAGTTTTGAAGTAAGAAACGCTTGACAAACTCCAAATTTTCGCAGTTCTGATGCTCGAAACAAATAACTAGAACGGCCTAGGGGAAAACTACTCATACCGTTGTAATGGGGCGAGTTTCTACTTTCAGATGCAACAGAAACTTTGCGGATTGGTCAATCCGTTCGCGAGATATGGCAGTTTTGAGGTAAGAAACGCTTGAGAAACTCCAAATTTTCGCAGTTCTGATGCTCGAAACGAATAACTAGAACGGTCTAGGGGAAAACTAATACCGTTATAATGGGGCTAGTTTCTACTTTCAGATGCAACAGAAACTTTGCGGATTGGTCAATCCGTTCGCGAGATATGGCAGTTTTGAGGTAAGAAACGCTTGAGAAACTCCAAATTTTCGCAGTTCTGATGCTCGAAACGAATATCTAGAACGGCCTAGGGGATAACTACTTATACCGTTGTAATGGGGCGAGTTTCTACTTTCAGATGCAACAGAAACTTTGCGGATTGGTCAATCCGTTCGCGAGATATGGTAGTTTTGAGGTAAGAAACGCTTGAGAAACTCAAAATTTTCGCAGTTCTGATTCTCGACAAGCATAACTAGAACGGTCTAGGGGAAAAGTACGCATACCGTTGTAATCGGGCGAGTTTCTACTTTCAGATGCAACAGAAATTTTGCGGATTGGTCAATCCGTTCGCGAGATATGGCAGTTTGTGGGTAAGAAACGCTTGAGAAACTCAACATTTCGCAGTTCTGATTCTCGAAACGAATAACTAGAACGGCCTAGGGGAAAAGTACGCATACCGTTGTAATCGGGCGTGTTTCTACTTTCAGATGCAACAGAAATTTTGCGGATTGGACAATCCGTTCGCGAGATATGGCAGTTTGGAGGTAAGCAACGCTTGAGAAACCCAAAATTTTCGCAGTTCTCATGCTCGAAACGAATAACTAGAACTGCCTAGGGGAAAAGTACGCATACCGTTGTAATCGGGCGAGTTTCTACTTTCAGATGCAACAGAAACTTTTCGGATTGGTCGATCCGTTCGCGAGATATGGCAGTTTTGGTGTAAGAAACGCTTGAGAAACTCCAAATTTTCGCAGTTCTGATACTCGAAACGAATAACTAGAACGGTCTAGGGGAAAACTACTCATACCGTTGTAATGGGGCTAGTTTCTACTTTCTGATGCAACAGAAATTTTGCGGATTGGTCAATCCGTTCGCGAGATATGGCAGTTTGGAAGTATGAAACACTTGAGAAACACAAAATTTTCGCAGTTCTGATGCTCGAAACGAATAACTAGAGCGGCCTAGGGGAAAAGTACGCATACCGTTGCAATCGGGCGAGTTTCTACTTTCAGATGCAACAGAAATTTTGCGGATTGGTCAATCCGTTCGCGAGATATGGCAGTTTGGAGGTAAGAAACGCTTGAGAAACTCAAAATTTTCGCAGTTCTGATGCTCGAAACGAATAACTAGAACGGCCTAGGGGAAAAGTACGCATACCGTTGAAATCGGGCGAGTTTCTACTTTCAGATGCAACAGAAATTTTGCGGATTGGTCAATCCGTTTGCGAGATATGGGCGTTTGTATGTAAGAAACGCTTGAGAAACTCAAAATTTTCACAGTTCTGATGCTCGAAACGAATAACTAGAACGGCCTAGGGGAAAAGTACGCATACCGTTGTAATCGGGCGAGTTTCTACTTTCAGATGCAACAGAAATTTTGCGGATTGGTCAATCCGTTCGCGAGATATGGGAGTTTGTATGTAAGAAACGCTTGAGAAACTCAAAATTTTCACAGTTCTGATGCTCGAAACGAATAACTAGAACGGCCTAGGGGAAAAGTACGCATACCGTTGTAATCGGGCGAGTTTCTACTTTCAGATGCAACAGAAATTTTGCGGATTGGACAATCCCTTCGCGAGATATGGCAGTTTGGATGTAAGCAACGCTTGAGAAACCCAAAATTTTCGCAGTTCTCATGCTCGAAACGAATAACTACAACGCCCTAGGGGAAAGGTACGCATACCGTTGTAATCGGGCGAGTTTCTACCTTCAGATGCAACAGAAATTTTGCGGATTGGTCGATCCGTTCGCGAGATATGGCAGTTTGGAGGTAAGAAACGCTTGAGAAACTCAAAGTTTTCGCAGTTCTGATGCTCGACAAGCATAACTAGAACGGTCTAGGGGAAAAGTACGCATACTGTTGTAATCGGGCGAGTTTCTACTTTCAGATGCAACAGAAATTTTGCGGATTGGTCAATCCGTTCGCGAGATATGGCAGTTTGTAGGTAAGAAACGCTTGAGAAACTCAACATTTTCGCAGTTCTGATGCTCGAAACGAATAACTAGAACGGCCTAGGGGAAAAGTACGCATACCGTTGTAATCGGGCGAGTTTCTACTTTCAGATGCAACAGAAATTTTGCGGATTGGTCAATCCGTTCGCGAGATATGGCAGTTTGGAAGTATGAAACACTTGAGAAACACAAAATTTTCGCAGTTCTGATGCTCGAAACGAATAACTAGAGCGGCCTAGGGGAAAAGTACGCATACCGTTGCAATCGGGCGAGTTTCTACTTTCAGATGCATCAGAAATTTTGCGGATTGGTCAATCCGTTCGCGAGATACGGCAGGTTGGAAGTAAGAAACGCTTGAGAAACTCAAAATTTTCGCAGTTCTGATGCTCGAAACGATTAACTAGAACGGCCTAGTGGAAAAGTACGCATACCGTTGTAATCGGGCGAGTTTCTACTTTCAGATGCAACAGAAATTTTGCGGATTGGTCAATCCGTTCGCGAGATATGGGCGTTTGTATGTAAGAAACGCTTGAGAAACTCAAAATTTTCACAGTTCTGATGCTCGAAACGAATAACTAGAACGGCCTAGGGGAAAAGTACGCATACCGTTGTAATCGGGCGAGTTTCTACTTTCAGATGCAACAGAAATTTTGCGGATTGGTCAATCCGTTCGCGAGATATGGCAGTTTGGAGGTAAGAAACGCTTGAGAAACTCAAAATTTTCGCAGTTCTGATGCTCGACAAGCATAACTAGAACGGTCTAGGGGAAAAGTACGCATACCGTTGTAATCGGGCGAGTTTCTACTTTCAGATGCAACAGAAATTTTGCGGATTGGTCAATCCGTTCGCGAGATATGGCAGTTTGTGGGTAAGAAACGCTTGAGAAACTCAACATTTCGCAGTTCTGATTCTCGAAACGAATAACTAGAACGGCCTAGGGGAAAAGTACGCATACCGTTGTAATCGGGCGTGTTTCTACTTTCAGATGCAACAGAAATTTTGCGGATTGGACAATCCGTTCGCGAGATATGGCAGTTTGGAGGTAAGCAACGCTTGAGAAACCCAAAATTTTCGCAGTTCTCATGCTCGAAACGAATAACTAGAACGGCCTAGGGGAAAAGTACGCATACCGTTGTAATCGGGCGAGTTTCTACTTTCAGATGCAACAGAAACTTTTCGGATTGGTCGATCCGTTCGCGAGATATGGCAGTTTTGGTGTAAGAAACGCTTGAGAAACTCCAAATTTTCGCAGTTCTGATACTCGAAACGAATAACTAGAACGGTCTAGGGGAAAACTACTCATACCGTTGTAATGGGGCTAGTTTCTACTTTCTGACGCAACAGAAATTTTGCGGATTGGTCAATCCGTTCGCGAGATATGGCAGTTTGGAAGTATGAAACACTTGAGAAACACAAAATTTTCGCAGTTCTGATGCTCGAAACGAATAACTAGAGCGGCCTAGGGGAAAAGTACGCATACCGTTGTAATCGGGCGAGTTTCTACTTTCAGATGCAACAGAAATTTTGCGGATTGGACAATCCCTTCGCGAGATATGGCAGTTTGGATGTAAGCAACGCTTGAGAAACCCAAAATTTTCGCAGTTCTCATGCACGAAACGAATAACTACAACGCCCTAGGGGAAAGGTACGCATACCGTTGTAATCGGGCGAGTTTCTACCTTCAGATGCAACAGAAATTTTGCGGATTGGTCGATCCGTTCGCGAGATATGGCAGTTTGGAGGTAAGAAACGCTTGAGAAACTCAAAGTTTTCGCAGTTCTGATGCTCGACAAGCATAACTAGAACGGTCTAGGGGAAAAGTACGCATACCGTTGTAATCGGGCGAGTTTCTACTTTCAGATGCAACAGAAATTTTGCGGATTGGTCAATCCGTTCGCGAGATATGGCAGTTTGTGGGTAAGAAACGCTTGAGAAACTCAACATTTCGCAGTTCTGATTCTCGAAACGAATAACTAGAACGGCCTAGGGGAAAAGTACGCATACCGTTGTAATCGGGCGTGTTTCTACTTTCAGATGCAACAGAAATTTTGCGGATTGGACAATCCGTTCGCGAGATATGGCAGTTTGGAGGTAAGCAACGCTTGAGAAACCCAAAATTTTCGCAGTTCTCATGCTCGAAACGAATAACTAGAACGGCCTAGGGGAAAAGTACGCATACCGTTGTAATCGGGCGAGTTTCTACTTTCAGATGCAACAGAAACTTTTCGGATTGGTCGATCCGTTCGCGAGATATGGCAGTTTTGGTGTAAGAAACGCTTGAGAAACTCCAAATTTTCGCAGTTCTGATACTCGAAACGAATAACTAGAACGGTCTAGGGGAAAACTACTCATACCGTTGTAATGGGGCTAGTTTCTACTTTCTGACGCAACAGAAATTTTGCGGATTGGTCAATCCGTTCGCGAGATATGGCAGTTTGGAAGTATGAAACACTTGAGAAACACAAAATTTTCGCAGTTCTGATGCTCGAAACGAATAACTAGAGCGGCCTAGGGGAAAAGTACGCATACCGTTGCAATCGGGCGAGTTTCTACTTTCAGATGCAACAGAAATTTTGCGGATTGGTCAATCCGTTCGCGAGATATGGCAGTTTGGAGGTAAGAAACGCTTGAGAAACTCAAAATTTTCGCAGTTCTGATGCTCGAAACGAATAACTAGAACGGCCTAGGGGAAAAGTACGCATACCGTTGTAATCGGGCGAGTTTCTACTTTCAGATGCAACAGAAATTTTGCGGATTGGTCAATCCGTTCGCGAGATATGGGCGTTTGTATGTAAGAAACGCTTGAGAAACTCAAAATTTTCACAGTTCTGATGCTCGAAACGAATAACTAGAACGGCCTAGGGGAAAAGTACGCATACCGTTGTAATCGGGCGAGTTTCTACTTTCAGATGCAACAGAAATTTTGCGGATTGGTCAATCCGTTCGCGAGATATGGGAGTTTGTATGTAATAAACGCTTGAGAAACTCAAAATTTTCACAGTTCTGATGCTCGAAACGAATAACTAGAACGGCCTAGGGGAAAAGTACGCATACCGTTGTAATCGGGCGAGTTTCTACTTTCAGATGCAACAGAAATTTTGCGGATTGGACAATCCGTTCGCGAGATATGGCAGTTTGGATGTAAGCAACGCTTGAGAAACCCAAAATTTTCGCAGTTCTCATGCTCGAAACGAATAACTACAACGCCCTAGGGGAAAGGTACGCATACCGTTGTAATCGGGCGAGTTTCTACTTTCAGATGCAACAGAAATTTTGCGGATTGGACAATCCGTTCGCGAGATATGGCAGTTTAGAGGTAAGCAACGCTTGAGAAACCCAAAATTTTCGCAGTTCTCATGCTCGAAACGATTAACTACAACGGCCTAGGGGAAAAGTACGCATACCGTTGTAATCGGGCGAGTTTCTACTTTCAGATGCAACAGAAATTTTGCGGATTGGTCGATCCGTTCGCGAGATATGGCAGTTTGGAGGTAAGAAACGCTTGAGAAACTCAAAATTTTCGCAGTTCTGATGCTCGACAAGCATAACTAGAACGGTCTAGGGGAAAAGTACGCATACCGTTGTAATCGGGCGAGTTTCTACTTTCAGATGCAACAGAAATTTTGCGGATTGGTCAATCCGTTCGCGAGATATGGGCGTTTGTATGTAAGAAACGCTTGAGAAACTCAAAATTTTCACAGTTCTGATGCTCGAAACGAATAACTAGAACGGCCTAGGGGAAAAGTACGCATACCGTTGTAATCGGGCGAGTTTCTACTTTCAGATGCAACAGAAATTTTGCGGATTGGACAATCCGTTCGCGAGATATGGCAGTTTGGATGTAAGCAACGCTTGAGAAACCCAAAATTTTCGCAGTTCTCATGCTCGAAACGAATAACTACAACGGCCTAGGGGAAAGGTACGCATACCGTTGTAATCGGGCGAGTTTCTACTTTCAGATGCAACAGAAATTTTGCGGATTGGTCGATCCGTTCGCGAGATATGGCAGTTTGGAGGTATGAAACGCTTGAGAAACTCAAAGTTTTCGCAGTTCTGCTGCTCGACAAGCATAACTAGAACGGTCGAGGGGAAAAGTACGCATACCGTTGTAATCGGGCGAGTTTCTACTTTCAGATGCAACAGAAATTTTGCGGATTGGTCAATCCGTTCGCGAGATATGGCAGTTTGTAGGTAAGAAACGCTTGAGAAACTCAACATTTTCGCAGTTCTGATGCTCGAAACGAATAACTAGAACGGCCTAGGGGAAAAGTACGCATACCGTTGTAATCGGGCGAGTTTCTACTTTCAGATGCAACAGAAATTTTGCGGATTGGTCAATCCGTTCGCGAGATATGGCAGTTTGGAAGTATGAAACACTTGAGAAACACAAAATTTTCGCAGTTCTGATGCTCGAAACGAATAACTAGAGCGGCCTAGGGGAAAAGTACGCATACCGTTGCAATCGGGCGAGTTTCTACTTTCAGATACATCAGAAATTTTGCGGATTGGTCAATCCGTTCGCGAGATACGGCAGGTTGGAAGTAAGAAACGCTTGAGAAACTCAAAATTTTCGCAGTTCTGATGCTCGAAACGATTAACTAGAACGCCCTAGTGGAAAAGTACGCATACCGTTGTAATCGGGCGGGTTTCTACTTTCAGATGCAACAGAAATTTTGCGGATTGGTCAATCCGTTCGCGAGATATGGGAGTTTGTATGTAAGAAACGCTTGAGAAACTCAAAATTTTCACAGTTCTGATGCTCGAAACGAATAACTAGAACGGCCTAGGGGAAAAGTACGCATACCGTTGTAATCGGGCGAGTTTCTACTTTCAGATGCAACAGAAATTTTGCGGATTGGACAATCCGTTCGCGAGATATGGCAGTTTGGATGTAAGCAACGCTTGAGAAACCCAAAATTTTCGCAGTTCTCATGCTCGAAACGAATAACTACAACGGCCTAGGGGAAAGGTACGCATACCGTTGTAATCGGGCGAGTTTCTACTTTCAGATGCAACAGAAATTTTGCGGATTGGTCGATCCGTTCGCGAGATATGGCAGTTTGGAGGTATGAAACGCTTGAGAAACTCAAAGTTTTCGCAGTTCTGCTGCTCGACAAGCATAACTAGAACGGTCGAGGGGAAAAGTACGCATACCGTTGTAATCGGGCGAGTTTCTACTTTCAGATGCAACAGAAATTTTGCGGATTGGTCAATCCGTTCGCGAGATATGGCAGTTTGTAGGTAAGAAACGCTTGAGAAACTCAACATTTTCGCAGTTCTGATGCTCGAAACGAATAACTAGAACGGCCTAGGGGAAAAGTACGCATACCGTTGTAATCGGGCGAGTTTCTACTTTCAGATGCAACAGAAATTTTGCGGATTGGTCAATCCGTTCGCGAGATATGGCAGTTTGGAAGTATGAAACACTTGAGAAACACAAAATTTTCGCAGTTCTGATGCTCGAAACGAATAACTAGAGCGGCCTAGGGGAAAAGTACGCATACCGTTGCAATCGGGCGAGTTTCTACTTTCAGATACATCAGAAATTTTGCGGATTGGTCAATCCGTTCGCGAGATACGGCAGGTTGGAAGTAAGAAACGCTTGAGAAACTCAAAATTTTCGCAGTTCTGATGCTCGAAACGATTAACTAGAACGGCCTAGTGGAAAAGTACGCATACCGTTGTAATCGGGCGGGTTTCTACTTTCAGATGCAACAGAAATTTTGCGGATTGGTCAATCCGTTCGCGAGATATGGGAGTTTGTATGTAAGAAACGCTTGAGAAACTCAAAATTTTCACAGTTCTGATGCTCGAAACGAATAACTAGAACGGCCTAGGGGAAAAGTACGCATACCGTTGTAATCGGGCGAGTTTCTACTTTCAGATGCAACAGAAATTTTGCGGATTGGACAATCCGTTCGCGAGATATGGCAGTTTGGATGTAAGCAACGCTTGAGAAACCCAAAATTTTCGCAGTTCTCATGCTCGAAACGAATAACTACAACGCCCTAGGGGAAAGGTACGCATACCGTTGTAATCGGGCGAGTTTCTACTTTCAGATGCAACAGAAATTTTGCGGATTGGTCGATCCGTTCGCGAGATATGGCAGTTTGGAGGTAAGAAACGCTTGAGAAACTCAAAGTTTTCGCAGTTCTCATGCTCGAAACGATTAACTAGAACGGCCTAGTGGAAAAGTACGCATACCGTTGTAATCGGGCGAGTTTCTACTTTCAGATGCAACAGAAACTTTTCGGATTGGTCGATCCGTTCGCGAGATATGGCAGTTTTGGTGTAAGAAACGCTTGAGAAACTCCAAATTTTCGCAGTTCTGATACTCGAAACGAATAACTAGAACGGTCTAGGGGAAAACTACTCATACCGTTGTAATGGGGCTAGTTTCTACTTTCTGATGCAACAGAAATTTTGCGGATTGGTCAATCCGTTCGCGAGATATGGCAGTTTGGAAGTATGAAACACTTGAGAAACACAAAATTTTCGCAGTTCTGATGCTCGAAACGAATAACTAGAACGGCCTAGGGGAAAAGTACGCATACCGTTGCAATCGGGCGAGTTTCTACTTTCAGATGCATCAGAAATTTTGCGGATTGGTCAATCCGTTCGCGAGATATGGGAGTTTGTATGTAAGAAACGCTTGAGAAACTCCAAATTTTCGCAGTTCTGATACTCGAAACGAATAACTAGAACGGTCTAGGGGAAAACTACTCATACCGTTGTAATGGGGCTAGTTTCTACTTTCTGATGCAACAGAAATTTTGCGGATTGGTCAATCCGTTCGCGAGATATGGCAGTTTGGAAGTATGAAACACTTGAGAAACACAAAATTTTCGCAGTTCTGATGCTCGAAACGATTAACTAGAACGGCCTAGTGGAAAAGTACGCATACCGTTGTAATCGGGCGAGTTTCTACTTTCAGATGCAACAGAAATTTTGCGGATTGGTCAATCCGTTCGCGAGATATGGCAGTTTGGAGGTAAGAAACGCTTGAGAAACTCAAAATTTTCGCAGTTCTAATACTCGAAACGAATAACTAGAACGGCCTAGGGGAAAAGTACGCATACCGTTGTAATCGGGCGAGTTTCTACTTTCAGATGCAACAGAAATTTTGCGGATTGGTCAATCCGTTCGCGAGATATGGGCGTTTGTATGTAAGAAACGCTTGAGAAACTCAAAATTTTCACAGTTCTGATGCTCGAAACGAATAACTAGAACGGCCTAGGGGAAAAGTACGCATACCGTTGTAATCGGGCGAGTTTCTACTTTCAGATGCAACAGAAATTTTGCGGATTGGTCAATCCGTTCGCGAGATATGGGAGTTTGTATGTATGAAACGCTTGAGAAACTCAAAATTTTCACAGTTCTGATGCTCGAAACGAATAACTAGAACGGCCTAGGGGAAAAGTACGCATACCGTTGTAATCGGGCGAGTTTCTACCTTCAGATGCAACAGAAATTTTGCGGATTGGTCGATCCGTTCGCGAGATATGGCAGTTTGGAGGTAAGAAACGCTTGAGAAACTCAAAGTTTTCGCAGTTCTGATGCTCGACAAGCATAACTAGAACGGTCTAGGGGAAAAGTACGCATACCGTTGTAATCGGGCGAGTTTCTACTTTCAGATGCAACAGAAATTTTGCGGATTGGTCAATCCGTTCGCGAGATATGGCAGTTTGTAGGTAAGAAACGCTTGAGAAACTCAACATTTTCGCAGTTCTGATGCTCGAAACGAATAACTAGAACGGCCTAGGGGAAAAGTACGCATACCGTTGTAATCGGGCGAGTTTCTTCTTTCAGATGCAACAGAAATTTTGCGGATTGGTCAATCCGTTCGCGAGATATGGCAGTTTGGAAGTATGAAACACTTGAGAAACACAAAATTTTCGCAGTTCTGATGCTCGAAACGAATAACTAGAGCGGCCTAGGGGAAAAGTACGCATACCGTTGCAATCGGGCGAGTTTCTACTTTCAGATGCATCAGAAATTTTGCGGATTGGTCAATCCGTTCGCGAGATACGGCAGGTTGGAAGTAAGAAACGCTTGAGAAACTCAAAATTTTCGCAGTTCTGATGCTCGAAACGATTAACTAGAACGGCCTAGTGGAAAAGTACGCATACCGTTGTAATCGGGCGGGTTTCTACTTTCAGATGCAACAGAAATTTTGCGGATTGGTCAATCCGTTCGCGAGATATGGCAGTTTGGAAGTATGAAACACTTGAGAAACACAAAATTTTCGCAGTTCTGATGCTCGAAACGAATAACTAGAACGGCCTAGGGGAAAAGTACGCATACCGTTGCAATCGGGCGAGTTTCTACTTTCAGATGCATCAGAAATTTTGCGGATTGGTCAATCCGTTCGCGAGATATGGGAGTTTGTATGTAAGAAACGCTTGAGAAACTCCAAATTTTCGCAGTTCTAATACTCGAAACGAATAACTAGAACGGCCTAGGGGAAAAGTACGCATACCGTTGTAATCGGGCGAGTTTCTACTTTCAGATGCAACAGAAATTTTGCGGATTGGTCAATCCGTTCGCGAGATATGGGCGTTTGTATGTAAGAAACGCTTGAGAAACTCAAAATTTTCACAGTTCTGATGCTCGAAACGAATAACTAGAACGGCCTAGGGGAAAAGTACGCATACCGTTGTAATCGGGCGAGTTTCTACTTTCAGATGCAACAGAAATTTTGCGGATTGGTCAATCCGTTCGCGAGATATGGCAGTTTTGAGGTAAGAAACGCTTGAGAAACTCCAAATTTTCGCAGTTCTGATGCTCGAAACGAATAACTAGAACGGTCTAGGGGAAAACTAATACCGTTATAATGGGGCGAGTTTCTACTTTCAGATGCAACAGAAACTTTGCGGATTGGTCAATCCGTTCGCGAGATATGGTAGTTTTGAGGTAAGAAACGCTTGAGAAACTCCAAATTTTCGCAGTTCTGATGCTCGAAACGAATAACTAGAACGGTCTAGGGGAAAACTACTCATACCGTTGTAATGGGGCTAGTTTCTACTTTCAGATGCAACAGAAACTTTTCGGATTGGTCAATCCGTTCGCGAGATATGGCAGTTTTGAGGTAAGAAACGCTTGTGATACTCCAAATTTTCGCAGTTCTAATGCTCGAAACGAATAACTAGAACGGCCTAGGGGATAACTACTTATACCGTTGTAATGGGGCGAGTTTCTAGTTTCAGATGCAACAGAAACTTTGCGGATTGGTCAATCCGTTCGCGAGATATGGCAGTTTTGAGGTAAGAAACGCTTGAGAAACTCCAAATTTTCGCAGTTCTGAAGCTCGAAACGAATAACTAGAACGGTCTAGGGGAAAACTACTCATACCGTTGTAATGGGGCAAGTTTCTACTTTCAGATGCAACAGAAACTTTTCGGATTGGTCAATCCGTTCGCGAGATATGGCAGATTTGAAGTAAGAAACGCTTGAGAAACTCCAAATTTTCGCAGTTCTGATGCTCGAAACAAATAACTAGAACGGCCTAGGGGAAAACTACTCATACCGTTGTAATGGGGCTAGTTTCTACTTTCAGATGCAACAGAAACTTTTCGGATTGGTCAATCCGTTCGCGAGATATGGCAGTTTTGAAGTAAGAAACGCTTGACAAACTCCAAATTTTCGCAGTTCTGATGCTCGAAACAAATAACTAGAACGGCCTAGGGGAAAACTACTCATACCGTTGTAATGGGGCGAGTTTCTACTTTCAGATGCAACAGAAACTTTGCGGATTGGTCAATCCGTTCGCGAGATATGGCAGTTTTGAGGTAAGAAACGCTTGACAAACTCCAAATTTTCGCAGTTCTGATGCTCGAAACGAATAACTAGAACGGCCTAGGGGAAAACTACTCATGCCGTTGTAATGGGGCGAGTTTCTACTTTCTGATGCAAGAGAAATTTTGCGGATTGGTCAATCCGTTCGCGAGATATGGCAGTTTTGATGTAAGAAACGCTTGAGAAACTCCAAATTTTCGCAGTTCTGATGCTCGAAACGAATAACTAGAACGGTCTAGGGGAAAACTACTCATACCGTTGTAATGGGGCTAGTTTCTGCTTTCAGATGCAACAGAAACTTTTCGGATTGGTCAATCCGTTCGCGAGATATGGCAGTTTTGAAGTAAGAAACGCTTGACAAACTCCAAATTTTCGCAGTTCTGATGCTCGAAACAAATAACTAGAACGGCCTAGGGGAAAACTACTCATACCGTTGTAATGGGGCGAGTTTCTACTTTCAGATGCAACAGAAACTTTGCGGATTGGTCAATCCGTTCGCGAGATATGGCAGTTTTGAGGTAAGAAACGCTTGAGAAACTCCAAATTTTCGCAGTTCTGATGCTCGAAACGAATAACTAGAACGGTCTAGGGGAAAACTACTCATACCGTTGTAATGGGGCTAGTTTCTACTTTCAGATGCAACAGAAACTTTGCGCATTGGTCAATCCGTTCGCGAGATATGGCAGTTTTGAGGTAAGAAACGCTTCACAAACTCCAAATTTTCGCAGTTCTGATGCTCGAAACGAATAACTAGAACGGCCTAGGGGAAAACTACTCATACCGTTGTAATGGGGCAAGTTTCTACTTTCAGATGCAACAGAAACTTTTCGGATTGGTCAATCCGTTCGCGAGATATGGCAGATTTGAAGTAAGAAACGCTTGAGAAACTCCAAATTTTCGCAGTTCTGATGCTCGAAACAAATAACTAGAACGGCCTAGGGGAAAACTACTCATACCGTTGTAATGGGGCTAGTTTCTACTTTCAGATGCAACAGAAACTTTTCGGATTGGTCAATCCGTTCGCGAGATATGGCAGTTTTGAAGTAAGAAACGCTTGACAAACTCCAAATTTTCGCAGTTCTGATGCTCGAAACAAATAACTAGAACGGCCTAGGGGAAAACTACTCATACCGTTGTAATGGGGCGAGTTTCTACTTTCAGATGCAACAGAAACTTTGCGGATTGGTCAATCCGTTCGCGAGATATGGCAGTTTTGAGGTAAGAAACGCTTGACAAACTCCAAATTTTCGCAGTTCTGATGCTCGAAACGAATAACTAGAACGGCCTAGGGGAAAACTACTCATGCCGTTGTAATGGGGCGAGTTTCTACTTTCTGATGCAAGAGAAATTTTGCGGATTGGTCAATCCGTTCGCGAGATATGGCAGTTTTGATGTAAGAAACGCTTGAGAAACTCCAAATTTTCGCAGTTCTGATGCTCGAAACGAATAACTAGAACGGTCTAGGGGAAAACTACTCATACCGTTGTAATGGGGCTAGTTTCTGCTTTCAGATGCAACAGAAACTTTTCGGATTGGTCAATCCGTTCGCGAGATATGGCAGTTTTGAAGTAAGAAACGCTTGACAAACTCCAAATTTTCGCAGTTCTGATGCTCGAAACAAATAACTAGAACGGCCTAGGGGAAAACTACTCATACCGTTGTAATGGGGCGAGTTTCTACTTTCAGATGCAACAGAAACTTTGCGGATTGGTCAATCCGTTCGCGAGATATGGCAGTTTTGAGGTAAGAAACGCTTGAGAAACTCCAAATTTTCGCAGTTCTGATGCTCGAAACGAATAACTAGAACGGTCTAGGGGAAAACTACTCATACCGTTGTAATGGGGCTAGTTTCTACTTTCAGATGCAACAGAAACTTTGCGGATTGGTCAATCCGTTCGCGAGATATGGCAGTTTTGAGGTAAGAAACGCTTCACAAACTCCAAATTTTCGCAGTTCTGATGCTCGAAACGAATAACTAGAACGGCCTAGGGGAAAACTACTCATGCCGTTGTAATGGGGCGAGTTTCTACTTTCAGATGCAAGAGAAATTTTGCGGATTGGTCAATCCGTTCGCGAGATATGGCAGTTTTGAGGTAAGAAACGCTTGAGAAACTCCAAATTTTCGCAGTTCTGATGCTCGAAACGAATAACTAGAACGGTCTAGGGGAAAACTACTCATACCGTTGTAATGGGGCTAGTTTCTACTTTCAGGTGCAACAGAAACTTTTCGGATTGGTCAATCCGTTCGCGAGATATGGCAGATTTGAAGTAAGAAACGCTTCAGAAACTCCAAATTTTCGCAGTTCTGATGCTCGAAACAAATAACTAGAACGGCCTAGGGGAAAACTACTCATACCGTTGTAATGGGGCTAGTTTCTACTTTCAGATGCAACAGAAACTTTTCGGATTGGTCAATCCGTTCGCGAGATATGGCAGTTTTGAAGTAAGAAACGCTTGACAAACTCCAAATTTTCGCAGTTCTGATGCTCGAAACAAATAACTAGAACGGCCTAGGGGAAAACTACTCATACCGTTGTAATGGGGCGAGTTTCTACTTTCAGATGCAACAGAAACTTTGCGGATTGGTCAATCCGTTCGCGAGATATGGCAGTTTTGAGGTAAGAAACGCTTGAGAAACTCCAAATTTTCGCAGTTCTGATGCTCGAAACGAATAACTAGAACGGTCTAGGGGAAAACTACTCATACCGTTGTAATGGGGCTAGTTTCTACTTTCAGATGCAACAGAAACTTTGCGGATTGGTCAATCCGTTCGCGAGATATGGCAGTTTTGAGGTAAGAAACGCTTGAGAAACTCCAAATTTTCGCAGTTCTGATGCTCGAAACGAATAACTAGAACGGTCTAGGGGAAAACTACTCATACCGTTGTAATGGGGCTAGTTTCTACTTTCGGATGCAACAGAAACTTTTCGGATTGGTCAATCCGTTCGCGAGATATGGCAGTTTTGAGGTAAGAAACGCTTGACAAACTCCAAATTTTCGCAGTTCTGATGCTCGAAACGAATATCTAGAACGGCCTAGGGGATAACTACTTATACCGTTGTAATGGGGCGAGTTTCTACTTTCAGATGCAACAGAAACTTTGCTGATTGGTCAATCCGTTCGCGAGATATGGCAGTTTTGAAGTAAGAAACGCTTGTGAAACTCCAAATTTTCGCAGTTCTGAGGCTCGAAACGAATAACTAGAACGGCCTAGGGGAAAACTACTCATACCGTTGTAATGGGGCGAGTTTCTACTTTCAGATGCAAGAGAAATTTTGCGGATCGGTCAATCCGTTCGCGAGATATGGCAGTTTTGGTGTAAGGAACGCTTGAGAAACTCAAAATTTTCGCAGTTCTGATGCTCGAAACGAATAACTAGAACGGCCTAGGGGAAAACTGCTCATACCGTTGTAATGGGGCTAGTTTCTACTTTCGGATGCAACAGAAACTTTTCGGATTGGTCAATCCGTTCGCGAGATATGGCAGTTTTGAGGTAAGAAACGCTTGAGAAACTCCAAATTTTCGCAGTTCTGATGCTCGAAACGAATAACTAGAACGGTCTAGGGGAAAACTACTCATACCGTTGTAATGGGGCAAGTTTCTACTTTCAGATGCAACAGAAACTTTTCGGATTGGTCAATCCGTTCGCGAGATATGGCAGTTTTGAAGTAAGAAACGCTTGACAAACTCCAAATTTTCGCAGTTCTGATGCTCGAAACTAATAACTAGAACGGCCTAGGGGAAAACTACTCATACCGTTGTAATGGGGCGAGTTTCTACTTTCAGATGCAACAGAAACTTTGCGGATTGGTCAATCCGTTCACGAGATATGGCAGTTTTGATGTAAGAAACGCTTGAGAAACTCCAAATTTTCGCAGTTCTGATGCTCGAAACGAATAACTAGAACGGTCTCGGGGAAAACTACTCATACCGTTGTAATGGGGCTAGTTTCTACTTTCAGATGCAACAGAAACTTTGCGGATTGGTCAATCCGTTCGCGAGATATGGCAGTTTTGAGGTAAGAAACGCTTGAGAAACTCCAAATTTTCGCAGTTCTGATGCTCGAAACGAATAACTAGAACGGTCTAGGGGAAAACTACTCATACCGTTGTAATGGGGCTAGTTTCTACTTTCGGATGCAACAGAAACTTTTCGGATTGGTCAATCCGTTCGCGAGATATGGCAGTTTTGAGGTAAGAAACGCTTGACAAACTCCAAATTTTCGCAGTTCTGATGCTCGAAACGAATATCTAGAACGGCCTAGGGGATAACTACTTATACCGTTGTAATGGGGCGAGTTTCTACTTTCAGATGCAACAGAAACTTTGCGGATTGGTCAATCCGTTCGCGAGATATGGCAGTTTTGAGGTAAGAAACGCTTGAGAAACTCCAAATTTTCGCAGTTCTGATGCTCGAAACGAATAACTAGAACGGTCTAGGGGAAAACTACTCATACCGTTGTAATGGGGCTAGTTTCTACTTTCGGATGCAACAGAAACTTTTCGGATTGGTCAATCCGTTCGCGAGATATGGCAGTTTTGAGGTAAGAAACGCTTGTGATACTCCAAATTTTCGCAGTTCTGATGCTCGAAACGAATAACTAGAACGGTCTAGGGGAAAACTACTCATACCGTTGTAATGGGGCTAGTTTCTGCTTTCAGATGCAACAGAAACTTTTCGGATTGGTCAATCCGTTCGCGAGATATGGCAGTTTTGAAGTAAGAAACGCTTGACAAACTCCAAATTTTCGCAGTTCTGATGCTCGAAACAAATAACTAGAACGGCCTAGGGGAAAACTACTCATACCGTTGTAATGGGGCGAGTTTCTACTTTCAGATGCAACAGAAACTTTGCGGATTGGTCAATCCGTTCGCGAGATATGGCAGTTTTGAGGTAAGAAACGCTTGAGAAACTCCAAATTTTCGCAGTTCTGATGCTCGAAACGAATAACTAGAACGGTCTAGGGGAAAACTACTCATACCGTTGTAATGGGGCTAGTTTCTACTTTCAGATGCAACAGAAACTTTGCGGATTGGTCAATCCGTTCGCGAGATATGGCAGTTTTGAGGTAAGAAACGCTTCACAAACTCCAAATTTTCGCAGTTCTGATGCTCGAAACGAATAACTAGAACGGCCTAGGGGAAAACTACTCATGCCGTTGTAATGGGGCGAGTTTCTACTTTCAGATGCAAGAGAAATTTTGCGGATTGGTCAATCCGTTCGCGAGATATGGCAGTTTTGAGGTAAGAAACGCTTGAGAAACTCCAAATTTTCGCAGTTCTGATGCTCGAAACGAATAACTAGAACGGTCTAGGGGAAAACTACTCATACCGTTGTAATGGGGCTAGTTTCTACTTTCAGGTGCAACAGAAACTTTTCGGATTGGTCAATCCGTTCGCGAGATATGGCAGATTTGAAGTAAGAAACGCTTCAGAAACTCCAAATTTTCGCAGTTCTGATGCTCGAAACAAATAACTAGAACGGCCTAGGGGAAAACTACTCATACCGTTGTAATGGGGCTAGTTTCTACTTTCAGATGCAACAGAAACTTTTCGGATTGGTCAATCCGTTCGCGAGATATGGCAGTTTTGAAGTAAGAAACGCTTGACAAACTCCAAATTTTCGCAGTTCTGATGCTCGAAACAAATAACTAGAACGGCCTAGGGGAAAACTACTCATACCGTTGTAATGGGGCGAGTTTCTACTTTCAGATGCAACAGAAACTTTGCGGATTGGTCAATCCGTTCGCGAGATATGGCAGTTTTGAGGTAAGAAACGCTTGAGAAACTCCAAATTTTCGCAGTTCTGATGCTCGAAACGAATAACTAGAACGGTCTAGGGGAAAACTACTCATACCGTTGTAATGGGGCTAGTTTCTACTTTCAGATGCAACAGAAACTTTGCGGATTGGTCAATCCGTTCGCGAGATATGGCAGTTTTGAGGTAAGAAACGCTTGAGAAACTCCAAATTTTCGCAGTTCTGATGCTCGAAACGAATAACTAGAACGGTCTAGGGGAAAACTACTCATACCGTTGTAATGGGGCTAGTTTCTACTTTCGGATGCAACAGAAACTTTTCGGATTGGTCAATCCGTTCGCGAGATATGGCAGTTTTGAGGTAAGAAACGCTTGACAAACTCCAAATTTTCGCAGTTCTGATGCTCGAAACGAATATCTAGAACGGCCTAGGGGATAACTACTTATACCGTTGTAATGGGGCGAGTTTCTACTTTCAGATGCAACAGAAACTTTGCTGATTGGTCAATCCGTTCGCGAGATATGGCAGTTTTGAAGTAAGAAACGCTTGTGAAACTCCAAATTTTCGCAGTTCTGAGGCTCGAAACGAATAACTAGAACGGCCTAGGGGAAAACTACTCATACCGTTGTAATGGGGCGAGTTTCTACTTTCAGATGCAAGAGAAATTTTGCGGATCGGTCAATCCGTTCGCGAGATATGGCAGTTTTGGTGTAAGGAACGCTTGAGAAACTCAAAATTTTCGCAGTTCTGATGCTCGAAACGAATAACTAGAACGGCCTAGGGGAAAACTGCTCATACCGTTGTAATGGGGCTAGTTTCTACTTTCGGATGCAACAGAAACTTTTCGGATTGGTCAATCCGTTCGCGAGATATGGCAGTTTTGAGGTAAGAAACGCTTGAGAAACTCCAAATTTTCGCAGTTCTGATGCTCGAAACGAATAACTAGAACGGTCTAGGGGAAAACTACTCATACCGTTGTAATGGGGCAAGTTTCTACTTTCAGATGCAACAGAAACTTTTCGGATTGGTCAATCCGTTCGCGAGATATGGCAGTTTTGAAGTAAGAAACGCTTGACAAACTCCAAATTTTCGCAGTTCTGATGCTCGAAACTAATAACTAGAACGGCCTAGGGGAAAACTACTCATACCGTTGTAATGGGGCGAGTTTCTACTTTCAGATGCAACAGAAACTTTGCGGATTGGTCAATCCGTTCACGAGATATGGCAGTTTTGATGTAAGAAACGCTTGAGAAACTCCAAATTTTCGCAGTTCTGATGCTCGAAACGAATAACTAGAACGGTCTCGGGGAAAACTACTCATACCGTTGTAATGGGGCTAGTTTCTACTTTCAGATGCAACAGAAACTTTGCGGATTGGTCAATCCGTTCGCGAGATATGGCAGTTTTGAGGTAAGAAACGCTTGAGAAACTCCAAATTTTCGCAGTTCTGATGCTCGAAACGAATAACTAGAACGGTCTAGGGGAAAACTACTCATACCGTTGTAATGGGGCTAGTTTCTACTTTCGGATGCAACAGAAACTTTTCGGATTGGTCAATCCGTTCGCGAGATATGGCAGTTTTGAGGTAAGAAACGCTTGACAAACTCCAAATTTTCGCAGTTCTGATGCTCGAAACGAATATCTAGAACGGCCTAGGGGATAACTACTTATACCGTTGTAATGGGGCGAGTTTCTACTTTCAGATGCAACAGAAACTTTGCGGATTGGTCAATCCGTTCGCGAGATATGGCAGTTTTGAGGTAAGAAACGCTTGAGAAACTCCAAATTTTCGCAGTTCTGATGCTCGAAACGAATAACTAGAACGGTCTAGGGGAAAACTACTCATACCGTTGTAATGGGGCTAGTTTCTACTTTCGGATGCAACAGAAACTTTTCGGATTGGTCAATCCGTTCGCGAGATATGGCAGTTTTGAGGTAAGAAACGCTTGTGATACTCCAAATTTTCGCAGTTCTGATGCTCGAAACGAATATCTAGAACGGCCTAGGGGATAACTACTTATACCGTTGTAATGGGGCGAGTTTCTACTTTCAGATGCAACAGAAACTTTGCGGATTGGTCAATCCGTTCGCGAGATATGGCAGTTTTGAAGTAAGAAACGCTTGTGAAACTCCAAATTTTCGCAGTTCTGAGGCTCGAAACGAATAACTAGAACGGCCTAGGGGAAAACTACTCATACCGTTGTAATGGGGCGAGTTTCTACTTTCAGATGCAAGAGAAATTTTGCGGATCGGTCAATCCGTTCGCGAGATATGGCAGTTTTGGTGTAAGGAACGCTTGAGAAACTCAAAATTTTCGCAGTTCTGATGCTCGAAACGAATAACTAGAACGGCCTAGGGGAAAACTACTCATACCGTTGTAATGGGGCTAGTTTCTACTTTCGGATGCAACAGAAACTTTTCGGATTGGTCAATCCGTTCGCGAGATATGGCAGTTTTGAGGTAAGAAACGCTTGAGAAACTCCAAATTTTCGCAGTTCTGATGCTCGAAACGAATAACTAGAACGGTCTAGGGGAAAACTACTCATACCGTTGTAATGGGGCAAGTTTCTACTTTCAGATGCAACAGAAACTTTTCGGATTGGTCAATCCGTTCGCGAGATATGGCAGTTTTGAAGTAAGAAACGCTTGACAAACTCCAAATTTTCGCAGTTCTGATGCTCGAAACTAATAACTAGAACGGCCTAGGGGAAAACTACTCATACCGTTGTAATGGGGCGAGTTTCTACTTTCAGATGCAACAGAAACTTTGCGGATTGGTCAATCCGTTCACGAGATATGGCAGTTTTGAGGTAAGAAACGCTTGAGAAACTCCAAATTTTCGCAGTTCTGATGCTCGAAACGAATAACTAGAACGGTCTCGGGGAAAACTACTCATACCGTTGTAATGGGGCTAGTTTCTAATTTCAGATGCAACAGAAACTTTGCGGATTGGTCAATCCGTTCGCGAGATATGGCAGTTTTGAGGTAAGAAACGCTTGAGAAACTCCAAATTTTCGCAGTTCTGATGCTCGAAACGAATAACTAGAACGGTCTAGGGGAAAACTACTCATACCGTTGTAATGGGGCTAGTTTCTACTTTCGGATGCAACAGAAACTTTTCGGATTGGTCAATCCGTTCGCGAGATATGGCAGTTTTGAGGTAAGAAACGCTTGACAAACTCCAAATTTTCGCAGTTCTGATGCTCGAAACGAATATCTAGAACGGCCTAGGGGATAACTACTTATACCGTTGTAATGGGGCGAGTTTCTACTTTCAGATGCAACAGAAACTTTGCGGATTGGTCAATCCGTTCGCGAGATATGGCAGTTTTGAGGTAAGAAACGCTTGAGAAACTCCAAATTTTCGCAGTTCTGATGCTCGAAACGAATAGCTAGAACGGTCTAGGGGAAAACTACTCATACCGTTATAATGGGGCTAGTTTCTACTTTCAGATGCAAAAGAAACTTTTCGGATTGGTCAATCCGTTCGCGAGATATGGCAGTTTTGATGTAAGAAACGCTTGTGATACTCCAAATTTTCGCAGTTCTAATGCTCGAAACGAATAACTAGAACGGCCTAGGGGATAACTACTTATACCGTTGTAATGGGGCGAGTTTCTACTTTCAGATGCAACAGAAACTTTGCGGATTGGTCAATCCGTTCGCGAGATATGGCAGTTTTGAAGTAAGAAACGCTTGTGAAACTCCAAATTTTCGCAGTTCTGAGGCTCGAAACGAATAACTAGAACGGCCTAGGGGAAAACTACTCATACCGTTGTAATGGGGCGAGTTTCTACTTTCAGATGCAAGAGAAATTTTGCGGATCGGTCAATCCGTTCGCGAGATATGGCAGTTTTGGTGTAAGAAACGCTTGAGAAACTCAAAATTTTCGCAGTTCTGATGCTCGAAACGAATAACTAGAACGGCCTAGGGGAAAACTACTCATACCGTTGTAATGGGGCGAGTTTCTACTTTCAGATGCAAGAGAAATTTTGCGGATTGGTCAATCCGTTCGCGAGATATGGCAGTTTTGGGGTAAGAAACGCTTGAGAAACTCCAAATTTTCGCAGTTCTGATGCTCGAAACGAATAACTAGAACGGCCTAGGGGGAAACTACTCATACCGTTGTAATGGGGCTAGTTTCTACTTTCAGATGCAACAGAAACTTTGCGGATTGGTCTATCCGTTCGCGAGATATGGCAGTTTTGAAGTAAGAATCGCTTGAGAAACTCCAAATTTTCGCAGTTCTGATGCTCGAAACGAATAACTAGAACGGCCTAGGGGAAAACTACTCATACCGTTGTAATGGGGCGAGTTTCTACTTTCAGATGCAACAGAAACTTTGCGGATTGGTCAATCCGTTCGCGAGATATGGCAGTTTTGAGGTAAGAAACGCTTGAGAAACTCCAAATTTTCGCAGTTCTGAGGCTCGAAACGAATAACTAGAACGGTCTAGGGGAAAACTACTCATACCGTTGTAATGGGGCTAGTTTCTACTTTCGGATGCAACAGAAACTTTTCGGATTGGTCAATCCGTTCGCGAGATATGGCAGTTTTGAGGTAAGAAACGCTTGAGAAACTCCAAATTTTCGCAGTTCTGATGCTCGAAACGAATAACTAGAACGGCCTAGGGGATAACTACTTATACCGTTGTAATGGGGCGAGTTTCTACTTTCAGATGCAACAGAAACTTTGCGGATTGGTCAATCCGTTCGCGAGATATGGCAGTTTTGAGGTAAGAAACGCTTGAGAAACTCCAAATTTTCGCAGTTCTGATTCTCGAAACGAATAAATAGAACGGTCTATGGGAAAACTACTCATACCGTTGTAATGGGGCTAGTTTCTACTTTCAGATGCAACAGAAACTTTGCGGATTGGTCGATCCGTTCGCGAGATATGGCAGTTTTGAGGTAAGAAACGCTTGAGAAACTCCAAATTTTCGCAGTTCTGATGCTCGAAACGAATAACTAGAACGGTCTAGGGGAAAACTACTCATACCGTTGTAATGGGGCTAGTTTCTACTTTCAGATGCAACATAAACTTTGCGGATTGGTTAATCCGTTCGGAGATATGGCAGTTATGAGGTAAGAAACGCTTGAGAAACTCCAAATTTTCGCAGTTCTGATGCTCGAAACGAATAACTAGAACGGTCTAGGGGAAAACTACTCATACCGTTGTAATGGGGCTAGTTTCTACTTTCAGATGCAACAGAAACTTTGCGGATTGGTCAATCCGTTCGCGAGTTATGGCAGTTTTGAGGTAAGAAACGCTTGAGAAACTCCAAATTTTCGCAGTTCTGATGCTCAAAACGAATAACTAGAACGGTCTAGGGGAAAAACTACTCATACCGTTGTAATGGGGCTTGTTTCTACTTTCAGATGCAACAGAAACTTTGCGGATTGGTCAATCCGTTCGCGAGATATGGCAGTTTTGAAGTAAGAAACGCTTGAGAAACTCCAAATTTTCGCAGTTCTGAGGCTCGAAACGAATAACTAGAACGGCCTAGGGGAAAACTAGTCATACCGTTGTAATGGGGCGAGTTTCTACTTTCAGATGCAACAGAAACTTTGCGGATTGGTCAATCCGTTCGCGAGATATGGCAGTTTTGAGGTAAGAAACGCTTGAGAAACTCCAAATTTTCGCAGTTCTGATGATCGAAACGAATAACTAGAACGGTCTAGGGGAAAACTACTCATACCGTTGTAATGGGGCTAGTTTCTACTTTCAGATGCAACAGAAACTTTGCGGATTGGTCAATCCGTTCGCGAGATATGGCAGTTTTGAGGTAAGAAACGCTTGTGAAACTCCAAATTTTCGCAGTTCTGATGCTCGAAACGAATAACTAGAACGGTCAAGGGGAAAACTACTCATACCGTTGTAATGGGGCTAGTTTCTACTTTCAGATACAACAGAAACTTTGCGGATTGGTCAATCCGTTCGCGAGATATGGCAGTCTTGAGGTAAGAAATGCTTGAGAAACTCCAAATTTTCGCAGTTCTGATGCTCGAAACGAATAACTAGAACGGTCTAGGGGAAAACTACTCATACCGTTGTAATGGGGCAAGTTTCTACTTTCAGATGCAACAGAAACTTTTCGGATTGGTCAATCCGTTCGCGAGATATGGCAGTTTTGAAGTAAGAAACGCTTGACAAACTCCAAATTTTCGCAGTTCTGATGCTCGAAACTAATAACTAGAACGGCCTAGGGGATAACTACTCATACCGTTGTAATGGGGCTAGTTTCTACTTTCGGATGCAACAGAAACTTTTCGGATTGGTCAATCCGTTCGCGAGATATGGCAGTTTTGAGGTAAGAAACGCTTGAGAAACTCCAAATTTTCGCAGTTCTGATGCTCGAAACGAATAACTAGAACGGTCTAGGGGAAAACTACTCATACCGTTGTAATGGGGCTAGTTTCTACTTTCGGATGCAACAGAATCTTTTCGGATTGGTCAATCCGTTCGCGAGATATGGCAGTTTTGAGGTAAGAAACGCTTGAGAAACTCCAAATTTTCGCAGTTCTGATGCTCGAAACTAATAACTAGAACGGCCTAGGGGAAAACTACTCATACCGTTGTAATGGGGCGAGTTTCTACTTTCAGATGCAAGAGAAATTTTGCGGATCGGTCAATCCGTTCGCGAGATATGGCAGTTTTGGTGTAAGGAACGCTTGAGAAACTCAAAATTTTCGCAGTTCTGATGCTCGAAACGAATAACTAGAACGGCCTAGGGGAAAACTACTCATACCGTTGTAATGGGGCTAGTTTCTACTTTCGGATGCAACAGAAACTTTTCGGATTGGTCAATCCGTTCGCGAGATATGGCAGTTTTGAGGTAAGAAACGCTTGAGAAACTCCAAATTTTCGCAGTTCTGATGCTCGAAACGAATAACTAGAACGGTCTAGGGGAAAACTACTCATACCGTTGTAATGGGGCAAGTTTCTACTTTCAGATGCAACAGAAACTTTTCGGATTGGTCAATCCGTTCGCGAGATATGGCAGTTTTGAAGTAAGAAACGCTTGACAAACTCCAAATTTTGGCAGTTCTGATGCTCGAAACTAATAACTAGAACGGCCTAGGGGAAAACTACTCATACCGTTGTAATGGGGCGAGTTTCTACTTTCAGATGCAACAGAAACTTTGCGGATTGGTCAATCCGTTCGCGAGATATGGCAGTTTTGAGGTAAGAAACGCTTGAGAAACTCCAAATTTTCGCAGTTCTGATGCTCGAAACGAATAACTAGAACGGTCTAGGGGAAAACTACTCATACCGTTGTAATGGGGCTAGTTTCTACTTTCAGATGCAAAAGAAACTTTTCGGATTGGTCAATCCGTTCGCGAGATATGGCAGTTTTGATGTAAGAAACGCTTGTGATACTCCAAATTTTCGCAGTTCTAATGCTCGAAACGAATAACTAGAACGGCCTAGGGGATAACTACTTATACCGTTGTAATGGCGCGAGTTTCTACTTTCAGATGCAACAGAAACTTTGCGGATTGGTCAATCCGTTCGCGAGATATGGCAGTTTTGAAGTAAGAAACGCTTGTGAAACTCCAAATTTTCGCAGTTCTGAGGCTCGAAACGAATAACTAGAACGGCCTAGGGGAAAACTACTCATACCGTTGTAATGGGGCGAGTTTCTACTTTCAGATGCAAGAGAAATTTTGCGGATCGGTCAATCCGTTCGCGAGATATGGCAGTTTTGGTGTAAGAAACGCTTGAGAAACTCAAAATTTTCGCAGTTCTGATGCTCGAAACGAATAACTAGAACGGCCTAGGTGAAAACTACTCATACCGTTGTAATGGGGCGAGTTTCTACTTTCAGATGCAAGAGAAATTTTGCGGATTGGTCAATCCGTTCGCGAGATATGGCAGTTTTGGGGTAAGAAACGCTTGAGAAACTCCAAATTTTCGCAGTTCTGATGCTCGAAACGAATAACTAGAACGGCCTAGGGGGAAACTACTCATACCGTTGTAATGGGGCTAGTTTCTACTTTCAGATGCAACAGAAACTTTGCGGATTGGTCTATCCGTTCGCGAGATATGGCAGTTTTGAAGTAAGAATCGCTTGAGAAACTCCAAATTTTCGCAGTTCTGATGCTCGAAACGAATAACTAGAACGGCCTAGGGGAAAACTACTCATACCGTTGTAATGGGGCGAGTTTCTACTTTCAGATGCAACAGAAACTTTGCGGATTGGTCAATCCGTTCGCGAGATATGGCAGTTTTGAGGTAAGAAACGCTTGAGAAACTCCAAATTTTCGCAGTTCTGAGGCTCGAAACGAATAACTAGAACGGTCTAGGGGAAAACTACTCATACCGTTGTAATGGGGCTAGTTTCTACTTTCGGATGCAACAGAAACTTTTCGGATTGGTCAATCCGTTCGCGAGATATGGCAGTTTTGAGGTAAGAAACGCTTGAGAAACTCCAAATTTTCGCAGTTCTGATGCTCGAAACGAATAACTAGAACGGCCTAGGGGATAACTACTTATACCGTTGTAATGGGGCGAGTTTCTACTTTCAGATGCAACAGAAACTTTGCGGATTGGTCAATCCGTTCGCGAGATATGGCAGTTTTGAGGTAAGAAACGCTTGAGAAACTCCAAATTTTCGCAGTTCTGATTCTCGAAACGAATAAATAGAACGGTCTATGGGAAAACTACTCATACCGTTGTAATGGGGCTAGTTTCTACTTTCAGATGCAACAGAAACTTTGCGGATTGGTCGATCCGTTCGCGAGATATGGCAGTTTTGAGGTAAGAAACGCTTGAGAAACTCCAAATTTTCGCAGTTCTGATGCTCGAAACGAATAACTAGAACGGTCTAGGGGAAAACTACTCATACCGTTGTAATGGGGCTAGTTTCTACTTTCAGATGCAACAGAAACTTTGCGGATTGGTCAATCCGTTCGGAGATATGGCAGTTATGAGGTAAGAAACGCTTGAGAAACTCCAAATTTTCGCAGTTCTGATGCTCGAAACGAATAACTAGAACGGTCTAGGGGAAAACTACTCATACCGTTGTAATGGGGCTAGTTTCTACTTTCAGATGCAACAGAAACTTTGCGGATTGGTCAATCCGTTCGCGAGTTATGGCAGTTTTGAGGTAAGAAACGCTTGAGAAACTCCAAATTTTCGCAGTTCTGATGCTCAAAACGAATAACTAGAACGGTCTAGGGGAAAACTACTCATACCGTTGTAATGGGGCTTGTTTCTACTTTCAGATGCAACAGAAACTTTGCGGATTGGTCAATCCGTTCGCGAGATATGGCAGTTTTGAAGTAAGAAACGCTTGAGAAACTCCAAATTTTCGCAGTTCTGAGGCTCGAAACGAATAACTAGAACGGCCTAGGGGAAAACTACTCATACCGTTGTAATGGGGCGAGTTTCTACTTTCAGATGCAACAGAAACTTTGCGGATTGGTCAATCCGTTCGCGAGATATGGCAGTTTTGAGGTAAGAAACGCTTGAGAAACTCCAAATTTTCGCAGTTCTGATGATCGAAACGAATAACTAGAACGGTCTAGGGGAAAACTACTCATACCGTTGTAATGGGGCTAGTTTCTACTTTCAGATGCAACAGAAACTTTGCGGATTGGTCAATCCGTTCGCGAGATATGGCAGTTTTGAGGTAAGAAACGCTTGTGAAACTCCAAATTTTCGCAGTTCTGATGCTCGAAACGAATAACTAGAACGGTCAAGGGGAAAACTACTCATACCGTTGTAATGGGGCTAGTTTCTACTTTCAGATACAACAGAAACTTTGCGGATTGGTCAATCCGTTCGCGAGATATGGCAGTCTTGAGGTAAGAAATGCTTGAGAAACTCCAAATTTTCGCAGTTCTGATGCTCGAAACGAATAACTAGAACGGTCTAGGGGAAAACTACTCATACCGTTGTAATGGGGCAAGTTTCTACTTTCAGATGCAACAGAAACTTTTCGGATTGGTCAATCCGTTCGCGAGATATGGCAGTTTTGAAGTAAGAAACGCTTGACAAACTCCAAATTTTCGCAGTTCTGATGCTCGAAACTAATAACTAGAACGGCCTAGGGGATAACTACTTATACCGTTGTAATGGGGCGAGTTTCTACTTTCAGATGCAAGAGAAATTTTGCGGATCGGTCAATCCGTTCGCGAGATATGGCAGTTTTGGTGTAAGGAACGCTTGAGAAACTCAAAATTTTCGCAGTTCTGATGCTCGAAACGAATAACTAGAACGGCCTAGGGGAAAACTACTCATACCGTTGTAATGGGGCTAGTTTCTACTTTCGGATGCAACAGAAACTTTTCGGATTGGTCAATCCGTTCGCGAGATATGGCAGTTTTGAGGTAAGAAACGCTTGAGAAACTCCAAATTTTCGCAGTTCTGATGCTCGAAACGAATAACTAGAACGGTCTAGGGGAAAACTACTCATACCGTTGTAATGGGGCTAGTTTCTACTTTCGGATGCAACAGAATCTTTTCGGATTGGTCAATCCGTTCGCGAGATATGGCAGTTTTGAGGTAAGAAACGCTTGAGAAACTCCAAATTTTCGCAGTTCTGATGCTCGAAACTAATAACTAGAACGGCCTAGGGGAAAACTACTCATACCGTTGTAATGGGGCGAGTTTCTACTTTCAGATGCAAGAGAAATTTTGCGGATCGGTCAATCCGTTCGCGAGATATGGCAGTTTTGGTGTAAGGAACGCTTGAGAAACTCAAAATTTTCGCAGTTCTGATGCTCGAAACGAATAACTAGAACGGCCTAGGGGAAAACTACTCATACCGTTGTAATGGGGCTAGTTTCTACTTTCGGATGCAACAGAAACTTTTCGGATTGGTCAATCCGTTCGCGAGATATGGCAGTTTTGAGGTAAGAAACGCTTGAGAAACTCCAAATTTTCGCAGTTCTGATGCTCGAAACGAATAACTAGAACGGTCTAGGGGAAAACTACTCATACCGTTGTAATGGGGCAAGTTTCTACTTTCAGATGCAACAGAAACTTTTCGGATTGGTCAATCCGTTCGCGAGATATGGCAGTTTTGAAGTAAGAAACGCTTGACAAACTCCAAATTTTGGCAGTTCTGATGCTCGAAACTAATAACTAGAACGGCCTAGGGGAAAACTACTCATACCGTTGTAATGGGGCGAGTTTCTACTTTCAGATGCAACAGAAACTTTGCGGATTGGTCAATCCGTTCGCGAGATATGGCAGTTTTGAGGTAAGAAACGCTTGAGAAACTCCAAATTTTCGCAGTTCTGATGCTCGAAACGAATAACTAGAACGGTCTAGGGGAAAACTACTCATACCGTTGTAATGGGGCTAGTTTCTACTTTCAGATGCAACAGAAACTTTGCGGATTGGTCAATCCGTTCGCGAGATATGGCAGTTTTGAGGTAAGAAACGCTTGAGAAACTCCAAATTTTCGCAGTTCTGATGCTCGAAACGAATAACTAGAACGGTCTAGGGGAAAACTACTCATACCGTTGTAATGGGGCTAGTTTCTACTTTCGGATGCAACAGAAACTTTTCGGATTGGTCAATCCGTTCGCGAGATATGGCAGTTTTGAGGTAAGAAACGCTTGACAAACTCCAAATTTTCGCAGTTCTGATGCTCGAAACGAACATCTAGAACGGCCTAGGGGATAACTACTTATACCGTTGTAATGGGGCGAGTTTCTACTTTCAGATGCAACAGAAACTTTGCGGATTGGTCAATCCGTTCGCGAGATATGGCAGTTTTGAGGTAAGAAACGCTTGAGAAACTCCAAATTTTCGCAGTTCTGATGCTCGAAACGAATAACTAGAACGGTCTAGGGGAAAACTACTCATACCGTTGTAATGGGGCTAGTTTCTACTTTCAGATGCAACAGAAACTTTTCGGATTGGTCAATCCGTTCGCGAGATATGGCAGTTTTGAGGTAAGAAACGCTTGTGATACTCCAAATTTTCGCAGTTCTAATGCTCGAAACGAATAACTAGAACGGCCTAGGGGATAACTACTTATACCGTTGTAATGGGGCGAGTTTCTACTTTCAGATGCAACAGAAACTTTGCGGATTGGTCAATCCGTTCGCGAGATATGGCAGTTTTGAAGTAAGAAACGCTTGTGAAACTCCAAATTTTCGCAGTTCTGAGGCTCGAAACGAATAACTAGAACGGCCTAGGGGAAAACTACTCATACCGTTGTAATGGGGCGAGTTTCTACTTTCAGATGCAAGAGAAATTTTGCGGATCGGTCAATCCGTTCGCGAGATATGGCAGTTTTGGTGTAAGAAACGCTTGAGAAACTCAAAATTTTCGCAGTTCTGATGCTCGAAACGAATAACTAGAACGGCCTAGGGGAAAACTACTCATACCGTTGTAATGGGGCGAGTTTCTACTTTCAGATGCAAGAGAAATTTTGCGGATTGGTCAATCCGTTCGCGAGATATGGCAGTTTTGGGGTAAGAAACGCTTGAGAAACTCCAAATTTTCGCAGTTCTGATGCTCGAAACGAATAACTAGAACGGCCTAGGGGAAAACTACTCATACCGTTGTAATGGGGCTAGTTTCTACTTTCAGATGCAACAGAAACTTTGCGGATTGGTCTATCCGTTCGCGAGATATGGCAGTTTTGAAGTAAGAATCGCTTGAGAAACTCCAAATTTTCGCAGTTCTGATGCTCGAAACGAATAACTAGAACGGCCTAGGGGAAAACTACTCATACCGTTGTAATGGGGCGAGTTTCTACTTTCAGATGCAACAGAAACTTTGCGGATTGGTCAATCCGTTCGCGAGATATGGCAGTTTTGAGGTAAGAAACGCTTGAGAAACTCCAAATTTTCGCAGTTCTGAGGCTCGAAACGAATAACTAGAACGGTCTAGGGGAAAACTACTCATACCGTTGTAATGGGGCTAGTTTCTACTTTCGGATGCAACAGAAACTTTTCGGATTGGTCAATCCGTTCGCGAGATATGGCAGTTTTGAGGTAAGAAACGCTTGAGAAACTCCAAATTTTCGCAGTTCTGATGCTCGAAACGAATAACTAGAACGGTCTAGGGGAAAACTACTCATACCGTTGTAATGGGGCTAGTTTCTACTTTCAGATGCAACAGAAACTTTGCGGATTGGTCAATCCGTTCGCGAGTTATGGCAGTTTTGAGGTAAGAAACGCTTGAGAAACTCCAAATTTTCGCAGTTCTGATGCTCAAAACGAATAACTAGAACGGTCTAGGGGAAAACTACTCATACCGTTGTAATGGGGCTAGTTTCTACTTTCAGATGCAACAGAAACTTTGCGGATTGGTCAATCCGTTCGCGAGATATGGCAGTTTTGAAGTAAGAAACGCTTGAGAAACTCCAAATTTTCGCAGTTCTGAGGCTCGAAACGAATAACTAGAACGGCCTAGGGGAAAACTACTCATACCGTTGTAATGGGGCGAGTTTCTACTTTCAGATGCAACAGAAACTTTGCGGATTGGTCAATCCGTTCGCGAGATATGGCAGTTTTGAGGTAAGAAACGCTTGAGAAACTCCAAATTTTCGCAGTTCTGATGATCGAAACGAATAACTAGAACGGTCTAGGGGAAAACTACTCATACCGTTGTAATGGGGCTAGTTTCTACTTTCGGATGCAACAGAAACTTTTCGGATTGGTCAATCCGTTCTCGAGATATGGCAGTTTTGAGGTAAGAAACGCTTGAGAAACTCCAAATTTTCGCAGTTCTGATGCTCGAAACGAATAACTAGAACGGTCTAGGGGAAAACTACTCATACCGTTGTAATGGGGCTAGTTTCTACTTTCAGATGCAACAGAAACTTTGCGGATTGGTCAATCCGTTCGCGAGTTATGGCAGTTTTGAGGTAAGAAACGCTTGAGAAACTCCAAATTTTCGCAGTTCTGATGCTCAAAACGAATAACTAGAACGGTCTAGGGGAAAACTACTCATACCGTTGTAATGGGGCTAGTTTCTACTTTCAGATGCAACAGAAACTTTGCGGATTGGTCAATCCGTTCGCGAGATATGGCAGTTTTGAAGTAAGAAACGCTTGAGAAACTCCAAATTTTCGCAGTTCTGATGCTCGAAACGAATAACTAGAACGGTCTAGGGGAAAACTACTCATACCGTTGTAATGGGGCTAGTTTCTACTTTCAGATGCAACAGAAACTTTGCGGATTGGTCAATCCGTTCGCGAGTTATGGCAGTTTTGAGGTAAGAAACGCTTGAGAAACTCCAAATTTTCGCAGTTCTGATGCTCGAAACGAATAACTAGAACGGTCTAGGGGAAAACTACTCATACCGTTGTAATGGGGCTAGTTTCTACTTTCGGATGCAACAGAAACTTTTCGGATTGGTCAATCCGTTCGCGAGATATGGCAGTTTTGAGGTAAGAAACGCTTGAGAAACTCCAAATTTTAGCAGTTCTGATGCTCGAAACGAATAACTAGAACGGCCTAGGGGAAAACTACTCATACCGTTGTAATGGGGCGAGTTTCTACTTTCAGATGCAACAGAAACTTTGCGAATTGGTCAATCTGTTCGCGAGATATGGCAGTTTTGAGGTAAGAAACGCTTGAGAAACTCCAAATTTTCGCAGTTCTGATGCTCGAAACGAATAACTAGAACGGTCTAGGGGAAAACTATTCATACCGTTGTAATGGGGCTAGTTTCTACTTTCAGATGCAACAGAAACTTTGCGGATTGGTCAATCCGTTCGCGAGATATGGCAGTTTTGAAGTAAGAAACGCTTGAGAAACTCCAAATTTTCGCAGTTCTGATGCTCGAAACGAATAACTAGAACGGTCTAGGGGAAAACTACTCATACGGTTGTAATGGGGCTAGTTTCTACTTTCAGATGCAACAGAAACTTTGCGGATTGGTCAATCCGTTCGCGAGATATGGCAGTTTTGAGGTAAGAAACGCTTGAGAAACTCCAAATTTTCGCAGTTCTGATGCTCGAAACGAATAACTAGAACGGTCTAGGGGAAAACTACTCATACCGTTGTAATGGGGCTAGTTTCTACTTTCGGATGCAACAGAATCTTTTCGGATTGGTCAATCCGTTCGCGAGATATGGCAGTTTTGAGGTAAGAAACGCTTGAGAAACTCCAAATTTTCGCAGTTCTGATGCTCGAAACTAATAACTAGAACGGCCTAGGGGAAAACTACTCATACCGTTGTAATGGGGCGAGTTTCTACTTTCAGATGCAAGAGAAATTTTGCGGATCGGTCAATCCGTTCGCGAGATATGGCAGTTTTGGTGTAAGGAACGCTTGAGAAACTCAAAATTTTCGCAGTTCTGATGCTCGAAACGAATAACTAGAACGGCCTAGGGGAAAACTACTCATACCGTTGTAATGGGGCTAGTTTCTACTTTCGGATGCAACAGAAACTTTTCGGATTGGTCAATCCGTTCGCGAGATATGGCAGTTTTGAGGTAAGAAACGCTTGAGAAACTCCAAATTTTCGCAGTTCTGATGCTCGAAACGAATAACTAGAACGGTCTAGGGGAAAACTATTCATACCGTTGTAATGGGGCTAGTTTCTACTTTCAGATGCAACAGAAACTTTGCGGATTGGTCAATCCGTTCGCGAGATATGGCAGTTTTGAAGTAAGAAACGCTTGAGAAACTCCAAATTTTCGCAGTTCTGATGCTCGAAACGAATAACTAGAACGGTCTAGGGGAAAACTACTCATACGGTTGTAATGGGGCTAGTTTCTACTTTCAGATGCAACAGAAACTTTGCGGATTGGTCAATCCGTTCGCGAGATATGGCAGTTTTGAGGTAAGAAACGCTTGAGAAACTCCAAATTTTCGCAGTTCTGATGCTCGAAACGAATAACTAGAACGGTCTAGGGGAAAACTACTCATACCGTTGTAATGGGGCTAGTTTCTACTTTCGGATGCAACAGAATCTTTTCGGATTGGTCAATCCGTTCGCGAGATATGGCAGTTTTGAGGTAAGAAACGCTTGAGAAACTCCAAATTTTCGCAGTTCTGATGCTCGAAACGAATAACTAGAACGGTCTAGGGGAAAACTACTCATACCGTTGTAATGGGGCTAGTTTCTACTTTCAGATGCAACAGAAACTTTGCGGATTGGTCAATCCGTTCGCGAGTTATGGCAGTTTTGAGGTAAGAAACGCTTGAGAAACTCCAAATTTTCGCAGTTCTGATGCTCAAAACGAATAACTAGAACGGTCTAGGGGAAAACTACTCATACCGTTGTAATGGGGCTAGTTTCTACTTTCAGATGCAACAGAAACTTTGCGGATTGGTCAATCCGTTCGCGAGATATGGCAGTTTTGAAGTAAGAAACGCTTGACAAACTCCAAATTTTCGCAGTTCTGATGCTCGAAACTAATAACTAGAACGGCCTAGGGGATAACTACTTATACCGTTGTAATGGGGCGAGTTTCTACTTTCAGATGCAAGAGAAATTTTGCGGATCGGTCAATCCGTTCGCGAGATATGGCAGTTTTGGTGTAAGGAACGCTTGAGAAACTCAAAATTTTCGCAGTTCTGATGCTCGAAACGAATAACTAGAACGGCCTAGGGGAAAACTACTCATACCGTTGTAATGGGGCTAGTTTCTACTTTCGGATGCAACAGAAACTTTTCGGATTGGTCAATCCGTTCGCGAGATATGGCAGTTTTGAGGTAAGAAACGCTTGAGAAACTCCAAATTTTCGCAGTTCTGATGCTCGAAACGAATAACTAGAACGGTCTAGGGGAAAACTACTCATACCGTTGTAATGGGGCTAGTTTCTACTTTCGGATGCAACAGAATCTTTTCGGATTGGTCAATCCGTTCGCGAGATATGGCAGTTTTGAGGTAAGAAACGCTTGAGAAACTCCAAATTTTCGCAGTTCTGATGCTCGAAACTAATAACTAGAACGGCCTAGGGGAAAACTACTCATACCGTTGTAATGGGGCGAGTTTCTACTTTCAGATGCAAGAGAAATTTTGCGGATCGGTCAATCCGTTCGCGAGATATGGCAGTTTTGGTGTAAGGAACGCTTGAGAAACTCAAAATTTTCGCAGTTCTGATGCTCGAAACGAATAACTAGAACGGCCTAGGGGAAAACTACTCATACCGTTGTAATGGGGCTAGTTTCTACTTTCGGATGCAACAGAAACTTTTCGGATTGGTCAATCCGTTCGCGAGATATGGCAGTTTTGAGGTAAGAAACGCTTGAGAAACTCCAAATTTTCGCAGTTCTGATGCTCGAAACGAATAACTAGAACGGTCTAGGGGAAAACTACTCATACCGTTGTAATGGGGCAAGTTTCTACTTTCAGATGCAACAGAAACTTTTCGGATTGGTCAATCCGTTCGCGAGATATGGCAGTTTTGAAGTAAGAAACGCTTGACAAACTCCAAATTTTGGCAGTTCTGATGCTCGAAACTAATAACTAGAACGGCCTAGGGGAAAACTACTCATACCGTTGTAATGGGGCGAGTTTCTACTTTCAGATGCAACAGAAACTTTGCGGATTGGTCAATCCGTTCGCGAGATATGGCAGTTTTGAGGTAAGAAACGCTTGAGAAACTCCAAATTTTCGCAGTTCTGATGCTCGAAACGAATAACTAGAACGGCCTAGGGGAAAACTACTCATACCGTTGTAATGGGGCTAGTTTCTACTTTCAGATGCAACAGAAACTTTGCGGATTGGTCAATCCGTTCGCGAGATATGGCAGTTTTGAGGTAAGAAACGCTTGAGAAACTCCAAATTTTCGCAGTTCTGATGCTCGAAACGAATAACTAGAACGGTCTAGGGGAAAACTACTCATACCGTTGTAATGGGGCTAGTTTCTACTTTCGGATGCAACAGAAACTTTTCGGATTGGTCAATCCGTTCGCGAGATATGGCAGTTTTGAGGTAAGAAACGCTTGACAAACTCCAAATTTTCGCAGTTCTGATGCTCGAAACGAACATCTAGAACGGCCTAGGGGATAACTACTTATACCGTTGTAATGGGGCGAGTTTCTACTTTCAGATGCAACAGAAACTTTGCGGATTGGTCAATCCGTTCGCGAGATATGGCAGTTTTGAGGTAAGAAACGCTTGAGAAACTCCAAATTTTCGCAGTTCTGATGCTCGAAACGAGTAACTAGAACGGTCTAGGGGAAAACTACTCATACCGTTGTAATGGGGCTAGTTTCTACTTTCAGATGCAACAGAAACTTTTCGGATTGGTCAATCCGTTCGCGAGATATGGCAGTTTTGAGGTAAGAAACGCTTGTGATACTCCAAATTTTCGCAGTTCTAATGCTCGAAACGAATAACTAGAACGGCCTAGGGGATAACTACTTATACCGTTGTAATGGGGCGAGTTTCTACTTTCAGATGCAACAGAAACTTTGCGGATTGGTCAATCCGTTCGCGAGATATGGCAGTTTTGAAGTAAGAAACGCTTGTGAAACTCCAAATTTTCGCAGTTCTGAGGCTCGAAACGAATAACTAGAACGGCCTAGGGGAAAACTACTCATACCGTTGTAATGGGGCGAGTTTCTACTTTCAGATGCAAGAGAAATTTTGCGGATCGGTCAATCCGTTCGCGAGATATGGCAGTTTTGGTGTAAGAAACGCTTGAGAAACTCAAAATTTTCGCAGTTCTGATGCTCGAAACGAATAACTAGAACGGCCTAGGGGAAAACTACTCATACCGTTGTAATGGGGCGAGTTTCTACTTTCAGATGCAAGAGAAATTTTGCGGATTGGTCAATCCGTTCGCGAGATATGGCAGTTTTGGGGTAAGAAACGCTTGAGAAACTCCAAATTTTCGCAGTTCTGATGCTCGAAACGAATAACTAGAACGGCCTAGGGGAAAACTACTCATACCGTTGTAATGGGGCTAGTTTCTACTTTCAGATGCAACAGAAACTTTGCGGATTGGTCTATCCGTTCGCGAGATATGGCAGTTTTGAAGTAAGAATCGCTTGAGAAACTCCAAATTTTCGCAGTTCTGATGCTCGAAACGAATAACTAGAACGGCCTAGGGGAAAACTACTCATACCGTTGTAATGGGGCGAGTTTCTACTTTCAGATGCAACAGAAACTTTGCGGATTGGTCAATCCGTTCGCGAGATATGGCAGTTTTGAGGTAAGAAACGCTTGAGAAACTCCAAATTTTCGCAGTTCTGAGGCTCGAAACGAATAACTAGAACGGTCTAGGGGAAAACTACTCATACCGTTGTAATGGGGCTAGTTTCTACTTTCGGATGCAACAGAAACTTTTCGGATTGGTCAATCCGTTCGCGAGATATGGCAGTTTTGAGGTAAGAAACGCTTGAGAAACTCCAAATTTTCGCAGTTCTGATGCTCGAAACGAATAACTAGAACGGTCTAGGGGAAAACTACTCATACCGTTGTAATGGGGCTAGTTTCTACTTTCAGATGCAACAGAAACTTTGCGGATTGGTCAATCCGTTCGCGAGTTATGGCAGTTTTGAGGTAAGAAACGCTTGAGAAACTCCAAATTTTCGCAGTTCTGATGCTCAAAACGAATAACTAGAACGGTCTAGGGGAAAACTACTCATACCGTTGTAATGGGGCTAGTTTCTACTTTCAGATGCAACAGAAACTTTGCGGATTGGTCAATCCGTTCGCGAGATATGGCAGTTTTGAAGTAAGAAACGCTTGAGAAACTCCAAATTTTCGCAGTTCTGAGGCTCGAAACGAATAACTAGAACGGCCTAGGGGAAAACTACTCATACCGTTGTAATGGGGCGAGTTTCTACTTTCAGATGCAACAGAAACTTTGCGGATTGGTCAATCCGTTCGCGAGATATGGCAGTTTTGAGGTAAGAAACGCTTGAGAAACTCCAAATTTTCGCAGTTCTGATGATCGAAACGAATAACTAGAACGGTCTAGGGGAAAACTACTCATACCGTTGTAATGGGGCTAGTTTCTACTTTCGGATGCAACAGAAACTTTTCGGATTGGTCAATCCGTTCTCGAGATATGGCAGTTTTGAGGTAAGAAACGCTTGAGAAACTCCAAATTTTCGCAGTTCTGATGCTCGAAACGAATAACTAGAACGGTCTAGGGGAAAACTACTCATACCGTTGTAATGGGGCTAGTTTCTACTTTCAGATGCAACAGAAACTTTGCGGATTGGTCAATCCGTTCGCGAGTTATGGCAGTTTTGAGGTAAGAAACGCTTGAGAAACTCCAAATTTTCGCAGTTCTGATGCTCAAAACGAATAACTAGAACGGTCTAGGGGAAAACTACTCATACCGTTGTAATGGGGCTAGTTTCTACTTTCAGATGCAACAGAAACTTTGCGGATTGGTCAATCCGTTCGCGAGATATGGCAGTTTTGAAGTAAGAAACGCTTGAGAAACTCCAAATTTTCGCAGTTCTGAGGCTCGAAACGAATAACTAGAACGGCCTAGGGGAAAACTACTCATACCGTTGTAATGGGGCGAGTTTCTACTTTCAGATGCAACAGAAACTTTGCGGATTGGTCAATCCGTTCGCGAGATATGGCAGTTTTGAGGTAAGAAACGCTTGAGAAACTCCAAATTTTCGCAGTTCTGATGATCGAAACGAATAACTAGAACGGTCTAGGGGAAAACTACTCATACCGTTGTAATGGGGCTAGTTTCTACTTTCAGATGCAACAGAAACTTTGCGGATTGGTCAATCCGTTCGCGAGATATGGCAGTTTTGAGGTAAAAAACGCTTGTGAAACTCCAAATTTTCGCAGTTCTGATGCTCGAAACGAATAACTAGAACGGTCAAGGGGAAAACTACTCATACCGTTGTAATGGGGCTAGTTTCTACTTTCAGATGCAACAGAAACTTTGCGGATTGGTCAATCCGTTCGCGAGATATGGCAGTCTTGAGGTAAGAAATGCTTGAGAAACTCCAAATTTTCGCAGTTCTGATGCTCGAAACGAATAACTAGAACGGTCTAGGGGAAAACTACTCATACCGTTGTAATGGGGCTAGTTTCTACTTTCAGATGCAACAGAAACTTTTCGGATTGGTCAATCCGTTCGCGAGATATGGCAGTTTTGAGGTAAGAAACGCTTGAGAAACTCCAAATTTTAGCAGTTCTGATGCTCGAAACGAATAACTAGAAAGGCCTAGGGGAAAACTACTCATACCGTTGTAATGGGGCGAGTTTCTACTTTCAGATGCAACAGAAACTTTGCGAATTGGTCAATCCGTTCGCGAGATATGGCAGTTTTGAGGTAAGAAACGCTTGAGAAACTCCAAATTTTCGCAGTTCTGATGCTCGAAACGAATAACTAGAACGGTCTAGGGGAAAACTACTCATACCGTTGTAATGGGGCTAGTTTCTACTTTCAGATGCAACAGAAACTTTGCGGATTGGTCAATCCGTTCGCGAGATATGGCAGTTTTGAGGTAAGAAACGCTTGAGAAACTCCAAATTTTCGCAGTTCTGAGGCTCGAAACGAATAACTAGAACGGTCTAGGGGAAAACTACTCATACCGTTGTAATGGGGCTAGTTTCTACTTTCAGATGCAACAGAAACTTTGCGGATTGGTCAATCCGTTCGCGAGATATGGCAGTTTTGAAGTAAGAAACGCTTGAGAAACTCCAAATTTTCGCAGTTCTGAGGCTCGAAACGAATAACTAGAACGGCCTAGGGGAAAACTACTCATACCGTTGTAATGGGGCGAGTTTCTACTTTCAGATGCAACAGAAACTTTGCGGATTGGTCAATCCGTTCGCGAGATATGGCAGTTTTGAGGTAAGAAACGCTTGAGAAACTCCAAATTTTCGCAGTTCTGATGATCGAAACGAATAACTAGAACGGTCTAGGGGAAAACTACTCATACCGTTGTAATGGGGCTAGTTTCTACTTTCGGATGCAACAGAAACTTTTCGGATTGGTCAATCCGTTCTCGAGATATGGCAGTTTTGAGGTAAGAAACGCTTGAGAAACTCCAAATTTTCGCAGTTCTGATGCTCGAAACGAATAACTAGAACGGTCTAGGGGAAAACTACTCATACCGTTGTAATGGGGCTAGTTTCTACTTTCAGATGCAACAGAAACTTTGCGGATTGGTCAATCCGTTCGCGAGTTATGGCAGTTTTGAGGTAAGAAACGCTTGAGAAACTCCAAATTTTCGCAGTTCTGATGCTCAAAACGAATAACTAGAACGGTCTAGGGGAAAACTACTCATACCGTTGTAATGGGGCTAGTTTCTACTTTCAGATGCAACAGAAACTTTGCGGATTGGTCAATCCGTTCGCGAGATATGGCAGTTTTGAAGTAAGAAACGCTTGAGAAACTCCAAATTTTCGCAGTTCTGAGGCTCGAAACGAATAACTAGAACGGCCTAGGGGAAAACTACTCATACCGTTGTAATGGGGCGAGTTTCTACTTTCAGATGCAACAGAAACTTTGCGGATTGGTCAATCCGTTCGCGAGATATGGCAGTTTTGAGGTAAGAAACGCTTGAGAAACTCCAAATTTTCGCAGTTCTGATGATCGAAACGAATAACTAGAACGGTCTAGGGGAAAACTACTCATACCGTTGTAATGGGGCTAGTTTCTACTTTCAGATGCAACAGAAACTTTGCGGATTGGTCAATCCGTTCGCGAGATATGGCAGTTTTGAGGTAAAAAACGCTTGTGAAACTCCAAATTTTCGCAGTTCTGATGCTCGAAACGAATAACTAGAACGGTCAAGGGGAAAACTACTCATACCGTTGTAATGGGGCTAGTTTCTACTTTCAGATGCAACAGAAACTTTGCGGATTGGTCAATCCGTTCGCGAGATATGGCAGTCTTGAGGTAAGAAATGCTTGAGAAACTCCAAATTTTCGCAGTTCTGATGCTCGAAACGAATAACTAGAACGGTCTAGGGGAAAACTACTCATACCGTTGTAATGGGGCTAGTTTCTACTTTCAGATGCAACAGAAACTTTTCGGATTGGTCAATCCGTTCGCGAGATATGGCAGTTTTGAGGTAAGAAACGCTTGAGAAACTCCAAATTTTAGCAGTTCTGATGCTCGAAACGAATAACTAGAAAGGCCTAGGGGAAAACTACTCATACCGTTGTAATGGGGCGAGTTTCTACTTTCAGATGCAACAGAAACTTTGCGAATTGGTCAATCCGTTCGCGAGATATGGCAGTTTTGAGGTAAGAAACGCTTGAGAAACTCCAAATTTTCGCAGTTCTGATGCTCGAAACGAATAACTAGAACGGTCTAGGGGAAAACTACTCATACCGTTGTAATGGGGCTAGTTTCTACTTTCAGATGCAACAGAAACTTTGCGGATATTGGTCAATCCGTTCGCGAGATATGGCAGTTTTGAGGTAAGAAACGCTTGTGAAACTCCAAATTTTCGCAGTTCTGATGCTCGAAACGAATAACTAGAACGGTCTAGGGGAAAACTACTCATACCGTTGTAATGGGGCTAGTTTCTACTTTCAGATGCAACAGAAACTTTGCGGATTGGTCAATCCGTTCGCGAGATATGGCAGTCTTGAGGTAAGAAATGCTTGAGAAACTCCAAATTTTCGCAGTTCTGATGCTCGAAACGAATAACTAGAACGGTCTAGGGGAAAACTACTCATACCGTTGTAATGGGGCTAGTTTCTACTTTCAGATGCAACAGAAACTTTTCGGATTGGTCAATCCGTTCGCGAGATATGGCAGTTTTGAGGTAAGAAACGCTTGAGAAACTCCAAATTTTAGCAGTTCTGATGCTCGAAACGAATAACTAGAAAGGCCTAGGGGAAAACTACTCATACCGTTGTAATGGGGCGAGTTTCTACTTTCAGATGCAACAGAAACTTTGCGAATTGGTCAATCCGTTCGCGAGATATGGCAGTTTTGAGGTAAGAAACGCTTGAGAAACTCCAAATTTTCGCAGTTCTGATGCTCGAAACGAATAACTAGAACGGTCTAGGGGAAAACTACTCATACCGTTGTAATGGGGCTAGTTTCTACTTTCAGATGCAACAGAAACTTTGCGGATTGGTCAATCCGTTCGCGAGATATGGCAGTTTTGAGGTAAGAAACGCTTGAGAAACTCCAAATTTTCGCAGTTCTGATGCTCGAAACGAATAACTAGAACGGTCTAGGGGAAAACTACTCATACCGTTGTAATGGGGCTAGTTTCTACTTTCGGATGCAACAGAAACTTTTCGGATTGGTCAATCCGTTCGCGAGATATGGCAGTTTTGAGGTAAGAAACGCTTGAGAAACTCCAAATTTTAGCAGTTCTGATGCTCGAAACGAATAACTAGAACGGCCTAGGGGAAAACTACTCATACCGTTGTAATGGGGCGAGTTTCTACTTTCAGATGCAACAGAAACTTTGCGAATTGGTCAATCTGTTCGCGAGATATGGCAGTTTTGAGGTAAGAAACGCTTGAGAAACTCCAAATTTTCGCAGTTCTGATGCTCGAAACGAATAACTAGAACGGTCTAGGGGAAAACTATTCATACCGTTGTAATGGGGCTAGTTTCTACTTTCAGATGCAACAGAAACTTTGCGGATTGGTCAATCCGTTCGCGAGATATGGCAGTTTTGAAGTAAGAAACGCTTGAGAAACTCCAAATTTTCGCAGTTCTGATGCTCGAAACGAATAACTAGAACGGTCTAGGGGAAAACTACTCATACGGTTGTAATGGGGCTAGTTTCTACTTTCAGATGCAACAGAAACTTTGCGGATTGGTCAATCCGTTCGCGAGATATGGCAGTTTTGAGGTAAGAAACGCTTGAGAAACTCCAAATTTTCGCAGTTCTGATGCTCGAAACGAATAACTAGAACGGTCTAGGGGAAAACTACTCATACCGTTGTAATGGGGCTAGTTTCTACTTTCAGATGCAACAGAAACTTTGCGGATTTGTCAATCCGTTCGCGAGATATGGCAGTTTTGAGGTAAGAAACGCTTGAGAAACTCCAAATTTTCGCAGTTCTGATGCTCGAAACGAATAACTAGAACGGTCTAGGGGAAAACTACTCATACCGTTGTAATGGGGCTAGTTTCTACTTTCAGATGCAACAGAAACTTTGCGGATTGGTCAATCCGTTCGCGAGATATGGCAGTTTTGAAGTAAGAAACGCTTGAGAAACTCCAAATTTTCGCAGTTCTGAGGCTCGAAACGAATAACTAGAACGGCCTAGGGGAAAACTACTCATACCGTTGTAATGGGGCGAGTTTCTACTTTCAGATGCAAGAGAAATTTTGCGGACTGGTCAATCCGTTCGCGAGATATGGCAGTTTTTGGGTAAGAAACGCTTGAGAAACTCCAAATTTTCGCAGTTCTGATGCTCGAAACGAATAACTAGAACGGCCTAGGGGAAAACTACTCATACCGTTGTAATGGGGCTAGTTTCTACTTTCGGATGCAACAGAAACTTTTCGGATTGGTCAATCCGTTCGCGAGATATGGCAGCTTTGAAGTAAGAAACGCTTGAGATACTCCAAATTTTCGCAGTTCTGATGCTCGAAACGAATAACTAGAACGGCCTAGGGGATAACTACTTATACCGTTGTAATGGGGCGAGTTTCTACTTTCAGATGCAACAGAAACTTTGCGGATTGGTCAATCCGTTCGCGAGATATGGCAGTTTTGAGGTAAGAAACGCTTGACAAACTCCAAATTTTCGCAGTTCTGATGCTCTAAACGAATAACTAGAACGGCCTAGGGGATAACTACTTATACCGTTGCAATGGGGCGAGTTTCTACTTTCAGATGCAACAGAAACTTTGCGGATTGGTCAATCCGTTCGCGAGATATGGCAGTTTTGAGGCAAGAAACGCTTGAGAAACTCCAAATTTTCGCAGTTCTGATGCTCGAAACGAATAACTAGACGGCCTAGGGGAAAACTACTCATACCGTTGTAATGGGGCGAGTTTCTACTTTCAGATGCAAGAGAAATTTTGCGGATTGGTCAATCCGTTCGCGAGATATGGCAGTTTTTGGGTAAGAAACGCTTGAGAAACTCCAAATTTTCGCAGTTCTGATGCTCGAAACGAATAACTAGAACGGCCTAGGGGAAAACTACTCATACCGTTGTAATGGGGCTAGTTTCTACTTTCAGATGCAACAGAAACTTTGCGGATTGGTCAATCCGTTCGCGAGATATGGCAGTTTTGAGGTAAGAAACGCTTGAGAAACTCCAAATTTTCGCAGTTCTGATGCTCGAAACCAATAACTAGAACGGTCTAGGGGAAAACCACTCATACCGTTGTAATGGGGCTTTTTTCTACTTTCGGATGCAACAGAAACTTTTCGGATTGGTCAATCCGTTCGCGAGATATGGCAGTTTTGAGGTAAGAAACGCTTGAGAAACTCCAAATTTTAGCAGTTCTGATGCTCGAAACGAATAACTAGAAAGGCCTAGGGGAAAACTACTCATACCGTTGTAATGGGGCGAGTTTCTACTTTCAGATGCAACAGAAACTTTGCGAATTGGTCAATCCGTTCGCGAGATATGGCAGTTTTGAGGTAAGAAACGCTTGAGAAACTCCAAATTTTCGCAGTTCTGATGCTCGAAACGAATAACTAGAACGGTCTAGGGGAAAACTACTCATACCGTTGTAATGGGGCTAGTTTCTACTTTCAGATGCAACAGAAACTTTGCGGATTGGTCAATCCGTTCGCGAGATATGGCAGTTTTGAGGTAAGAAACGCTTGAGAAACTCCAAATTTTCGCAGTTCTGAGGCTCGAAACGAATAACTAGAACGGTCTAGGGGAAAACTACTCATACCGTTGTAATGGGGCTAGTTTCTACTTTCAGATGCAACAGAAACTTTGCGGATTGGTCAATCCGTTCGCGAGATATGGCAGTTTTGAAGTAAGAAACGCTTGAGAAACTCCAAATTTTCGCAGTTCTGAGGCTCGAAACGAATAACTAGAACGGCCTAGGGGAAAACTACTCATACCGTTGTAATGGGGCGAGTTTCTACTTTCAGATGCAACAGAAACTTTGCGGATTGGTCAATCCGTTCGCGAGATATGGCAGTTTTGAGGTAAGAAACGCTTGAGAAACTCCAAATTTTCGCAGTTCTGATGATCGAAACGAATAACTAGAACGGTCTAGGGGAAAACTACTCATACCGTTGTAATGGGGCTAGTTTCTACTTTCGGATGCAACAGAAACTTTTCGGATTGGTCAATCCGTTCTCGAGATATGGCAGTTTTGAGGTAAGAAACGCTTGAGAAACTCCAAATTTTCGCAGTTCTGATGCTCGAAACGAATAACTAGAACGGTCTAGGGGAAAACTACTCATACCGTTGTAATGGGGCTAGTTTCTACTTTCAGATGCAACAGAAACTTTGCGGATTGGTCAATCCGTTCGCGAGTTATGGCAGTTTTGAGGTAAGAAACGCTTGAGAAACTCCAAATTTTCGCAGTTCTGATGCTCAAAACGAATAACTAGAACGGTCTAGGGGAAAACTACTCATACCGTTGTAATGGGGCTAGTTTCTACTTTCAGATGCAACAGAAACTTTGCGGATTGGTCAATCCGTTCGCGAGATATGGCAGTTTTGAAGTAAGAAACGCTTGAGAAACTCCAAATTTTCGCAGTTCTGAGGCTCGAAACGAATAACTAGAACGGCCTAGGGGAAAACTACTCATACCGTTGTAATGGGGCGAGTTTCTACTTTCAGATGCAACAGAAACTTTGCGGATTGGTCAATCCGTTCGCGAGATATGGCAGTTTTGAGGTAAGAAACGCTTGAGAAACTCCAAATTTTCGCAGTTCTGATGATCGAAACGAATAACTAGAACGGTCTAGGGGAAAACTACTCATACCGTTGTAATGGGGCTAGTTTCTACTTTCAGATGCAACAGAAACTTTGCGGATTGGTCAATCCGTTCGCGAGATATGGCAGTTTTGAGGTAAAAAACGCTTGTGAAACTCCAAATTTTCGCAGTTCTGATGCTCGAAACGAATAACTAGAACGGTCAAGGGGAAAACTACTCATACCGTTGTAATGGGGCTAGTTTCTACTTTCAGATGCAACAGAAACTTTGCGGATTGGTCAATCCGTTCGCGAGATATGGCAGTCTTGAGGTAAGAAATGCTTGAGAAACTCCAAATTTTCGCAGTTCTGATGCTCGAAACGAATAACTAGAACGGTCTAGGGGAAAACTACTCATACCGTTGTAATGGGGCTAGTTTCTACTTTCAGATGCAACAGAAACTTTTCGGATTGGTCAATCCGTTCGCGAGATATGGCAGTTTTGAGGTAAGAAACGCTTGAGAAACTCCAAATTTTAGCAGTTCTGATGCTCGAAACGAATAACTAGAAAGGCCTAGGGGAAAACTACTCATACCGTTGTAATGGGGCGAGTTTCTACTTTCAGATGCAACAGAAACTTTGCGAATTGGTCAATCCGTTCGCGAGATATGGCAGTTTTGAGGTAAGAAACGCTTGAGAAACTCCAAATTTTCGCAGTTCTGATGCTCGAAACGAATAACTAGAACGGTCTAGGGGAAAACTACTCATACCGTTGTAATGGGGCTAGTTTCTACTTTCAGATGCAACAGAAACTTTGCGGATATTGGTCAATCCGTTCGCGAGATATGGCAGTTTTGAGGTAAGAAACGCTTGTGAAACTCCAAATTTTCGCAGTTCTGATGCTCGAAACGAATAACTAGAACGGTCTAGGGGAAAACTACTCATACCGTTGTAATGGGGCTAGTTTCTACTTTCAGATGCAACAGAAACTTTGCGGATTGGTCAATCCGTTCGCGAGATATGGCAGTCTTGAGGTAAGAAATGCTTGAGAAACTCCAAATTTTCGCAGTTCTGATGCTCGAAACGAATAACTAGAACGGTCTAGGGGAAAACTACTCATACCGTTGTAATGGGGCTAGTTTCTACTTTCAGATGCAACAGAAACTTTTCGGATTGGTCAATCCGTTCGCGAGATATGGCAGTTTTGAGGTAAGAAACGCTTGAGAAACTCCAAATTTTAGCAGTTCTGATGCTCGAAACGAATAACTAGAAAGGCCTAGGGGAAAACTACTCATACCGTTGTAATGGGGCGAGTTTCTACTTTCAGATGCAACAGAAACTTTGCGAATTGGTCAATCCGTTCGCGAGATATGGCAGTTTTGAGGTAAGAAACGCTTGAGAAACTCCAAATTTTCGCAGTTCTGATGCTCGAAACGAATAACTAGAACGGTCTAGGGGAAAACTACTCATACCGTTGTAATGGGGCTAGTTTCTACTTTCAGATGCAACAGAAACTTTGCGGATTGGTCAATCCGTTCGCGAGATATGGCAGTTTTGAGGTAAGAAACGCTTGAGAAACTCCAAATTTTCGCAGTTCTGATGCTCGAAACGAATAACTAGAACGGTCTAGGGGAAAACTACTCATACCGTTGTAATGGGGCTAGTTTCTACTTTCGGATGCAACAGAAACTTTTCGGATTGGTCAATCCGTTCGCGAGATATGGCAGTTTTGAGGTAAGAAACGCTTGAGAAACTCCAAATTTTAGCAGTTCTGATGCTCGAAACGAATAACTAGAACGGCCTAGGGGAAAACTACTCATACCGTTGTAATGGGGCGAGTTTCTACTTTCAGATGCAACAGAAACTTTGCGAATTGGTCAATCTGTTCGCGAGATATGGCAGTTTTGAGGTAAGAAACGCTTGAGAAACTCCAAATTTTCGCAGTTCTGATGCTCGAAACGAATAACTAGAACGGTCTAGGGGAAAACTATTCATACCGTTGTAATGGGGCTAGTTTCTACTTTCAGATGCAACAGAAACTTTGCGGATTGGTCAATCCGTTCGCGAGATATGGCAGTTTTGAAGTAAGAAACGCTTGAGAAACTCCAAATTTTCGCAGTTCTGATGCTCGAAACGAATAACTAGAACGGTCTAGGGGAAAACTACTCATACGGTTGTAATGGGGCTAGTTTCTACTTTCAGATGCAACAGAAACTTTGCGGATTGGTCAATCCGTTCGCGAGATATGGCAGTTTTGAGGTAAGAAACGCTTGAGAAACTCCAAATTTTCGCAGTTCTGATGCTCGAAACGAATAACTAGAACGGTCTAGGGGAAAACTACTCATACCGTTGTAATGGGGCTAGTTTCTACTTTCAGATGCAACAGAAACTTTGCGGATTTGTCAATCCGTTCGCGAGATATGGCAGTTTTGAGGTAAGAAACGCTTGAGAAACTCCAAATTTTCGCAGTTCTGATGCTCGAAACGAATAACTAGAACGGTCTAGGGGAAAACTACTCATACCGTTGTAATGGGGCTAGTTTCTACTTTCAGATGCAACAGAAACTTTGCGGATTGGTCAATCCGTTCGCGAGATATGGCAGTTTTGAAGTAAGAAACGCTTGAGAAACTCCAAATTTTCGCAGTTCTGAGGCTCGAAACGAATAACTAGAACGGCCTAGGGGAAAACTACTCATACCGTTGTAATGGGGCGAGTTTCTACTTTCAGATGCAAGAGAAATTTTGCGGACTGGTCAATCCGTTCGCGAGATATGGCAGTTTTTGGGTAAGAAACGCTTGAGAAACTCCAAATTTTCGCAGTTCTGATGCTCGAAACGAATAACTAGAACGGCCTAGGGGAAAACTACTCATACCGTTGTAATGGGGCTAGTTTCTACTTTCGGATGCAACAGAAACTTTTCGGATTGGTCAATCCGTTCGCGAGATATGGCAGCTTTGAAGTAAGAAACGCTTGAGATACTCCAAATTTTCGCAGTTCTGATGCTCGAAACGAATAACTAGAACGGCCTAGGGGATAACTACTTATACCGTTGTAATGGGGCGAGTTTCTACTTTCAGATGCAACAGAAACTTTGCGGATTGGTCAATCCGTTCGCGAGATATGGCAGTTTTGAGGTAAGAAACGCTTGACAAACTCCAAATTTTCGCAGTTCTGATGCTCTAAACGAATAACTAGAACGGCCTAGGGGATAACTACTTATACCGTTGCAATGGGGCGAGTTTCTACTTTCAGATGCAACAGAAACTTTGCGGATTGGTCAATCCGTTCGCGAGATATGGCAGTTTTGAGGCAAGAAACGCTTGAGAAACTCCAAATTTTCGCAGTTCTGATGCTCGAAACGAATAACTAGACGGCCTAGGGGAAAACTACTCATACCGTTGTAATGGGGCGAGTTTCTACTTTCAGATGCAAGAGAAATTTTGCGGATTGGTCAATCCGTTCGCGAGATATGGCAGTTTTTGGGTAAGAAACGCTTGAGAAACTCCAAATTTTCGCAGTTCTGATGCTCGAAACGAATAACTAGAACGGCCTAGGGGAAAACTACTCATACCGTTGTAATGGGGCTAGTTTCTACTTTCAGATGCAACAGAAACTTTGCGGATTGGTCAATCCGTTCGCGAGATATGGCAGTTTTGAGGTAAGAAACGCTTGAGAAACTCCAAATTTTCGCAGTTCTGATGCTCGAAACCAATAACTAGAACGGTCTAGGGGAAAACCACTCATACCGTTGTAATGGGGCTTTTTTCTACTTTCGGATGCAACAGAAACTTTTCGGATTGGTCAATCCGTTCGCGAGATATGGCAGTTTTGAAGTAAGAAACGCTTGAGATACTCCAAATTTTCGCAGTTCTGATGCTCGAAACGAACAACTAGAACGGCCTAGGGGATAACTACTTATACCGTTGTAATGGGGCGATTTTCTACTTTCAGATGCAACAGAAACTTTGCGGATTGGTCAATCCGTTCGCGAGATATGGCAGTTTTGAGGTAAGAAACGCTTGAGAAACACCAAATTTTCGCAGTTCTGATGCTCGAAACGAATAACTAGAACGGCCTAGGGGAAAACCACTCATACCGTTGTAATGGGGCTAGTTTCTACTTTCAGATGCAACAGAAACTTTGCGGATTGGTCAATCCGTTCGCGAGATATGGCAGTTTTGAGGTAAGAAACGCTTGAGAAACTCCAAATTTTCGCAGTTCTGATGCTCGAAACCAATAACTAGAACGGTCTAGGGGAAAACTACTCATACCGTTGCAATGGGGCTAGTTTCTACTTTCGGATGCAACAGAAACTTTTCGGATTGGTCAATCCGTTCGCGAGATATGGCAGTTTTGAAGTAAGAAACGCTTGAGATACTCCAAATTTTCGCAGTTCTGATGCTCGAAACGAATAACTAGAACGGTCTAGGGCAAAACTACTCATACCGTTGTAATGGGGCTAGTTTCTACTTGCAGATGCAACAGAAACTTTGCGGATTGGTCAATCCGTTCGCGAGATATGGCAGTTTTGAGGTAAGAAACGCTTGAGAAACTCCAAATTTTCGCAGTTCTGATGCTCGCAACCAATAACTAGAACAGTCTAGGGGAAAACTACTCATACCGTTGTAATGGGGCTAGTTTCTACTTTCAGATGCAACAGAAACTTTGCGGATTGGTCAATCCGTTCGCGAGATATGGCAGTTTTGAGGTAAGAAACGCTTGACAAACTCCAAATTTTCGCAGTTCTGATGCTCGAAACGAATAACTAGAACGGCCTAGGGGAAAACTACTCATGCCGTTGTAATGGGGCGAGTTTCTACTTTCAGATGCAACAGAAATTTTGCGGATTGGTCAATCCGTTCGCGAGATATGGCTGTTTTGGGGTAAGAAACGCTTGAGAAACTCAAAATTTTCGCAGTTCTGATGCTCGAAATGTATAACTAGAACGGCCTACGGGAAAACTACTCATACCGTTGTAATGGGGCGAGTTTCTACTTTCAGATGCAACAGAAACTTTGCGGATTGGTCATTCCGTTCGCGAGATATGGCAGTTTTGAGGTAAGAAACGCTTGAGAAACTCCAAATTTTCGCAGTTTTGATGCTCGATACGAATAACTAGAACGGTCTAGGGGAAAACTACTCATACCGTTGTAATGGGGCTAGTTTCTACTTTCAGATGCAACAGAAACTTTGCGGATTGGTCAATCCGTTCGCGAGATATGGCAGTTTTGAGATAAGAAACGCTTGAGAAACTCCAAATTTTCGCAGTTCTGATGCTCGAAACGAATAACTAGAACGGTCTAGGGGAAAACTACTCATACCGTTGTAATGGGGCTAGTTTCTACTTTCAGATGCAACAGAAACTTTGCGGATTTGTCAATCCGTTCGCGAGATATGGCAGTTTTGAGGTAAGAAACGCTTGAGAAACTCCAAATTTTCGCAGTTCTGATGCTCGAAAAGAATAACTAGAACGGTCTAGGGGAAAACTACTCATACCGTTGTAATGGGGCTAGTTTCTACTTTCAGATGCAACAGAAACTTTGCGGATTGGTCAATCCGTTCGCGAGATATGGCAGTTTTGAAGTAAGAAACGCTTGAGAAACTCCAAATTTTCGCAGTTCTGAGGCTCGAAACGAATAACTAGACGGCCTAGGGGAAAACTACTCATACCGTTGTAATGGGGCGAGTTTCTACTTTCAGATGCAAGAGAAATTTTGCGGATTGGTCAATCCGTTCGCGAGATATGGCAGTTTTTGGGTAAGAAACGCTTGAGAAACTCCAAATTTTCGCAGTTCTGATGCTCGAAACGAATAACTAGAACGGCCTAGGGGAAAACTACTCATACCGTTGTAATGGGGCTAGTTTCTACTTTCAGATGCAACAGAAACTTTGCGGATTGGTCAATCCGTTCGCGAGATATGGCAGTTTTGAGGTAAGAAACGCTTGAGAAACTCCAAATTTTCGCAGTTCTGATGCTCGAAACCAATAACTAGAACGGTCTAGGGGAAAACTACTCATACCGTTGTAATGGGGCTAGTTTCTACTTTCGGATGCAACAGAAACTTTTCGGATTGGTCAATCCGTTCGCGAGATATGGCAGTTTTGAAGTAAGAAACGCTTGAGATACTCCAAATTTTCGCAGTTCTGATGCTCGAAACGAATAACTAGAACGGCCTAGGGGAAAACTACTCATACCGTTGTAATGGGGCTAGTTTCTACTTTCAGATGCAACAGAAACTTTGCGGATTTGTCAATCCGTTCGCGAGATATGGCAGTTTTGAGGTAAGAAACGCTTGAGAAACTCCAAATTTTCGCAGTTCTGAGGCTCGAAACGAATAACTAGAACGGCCTAGGGGAAAACTACTCATACCGTTGTAATGGGGCGAGTTTCTACTTTCAGATGCAAGAGAAATTTTGCGGATTGGTCAATCCGTTCGCGAGATATGGCAGTTTTTGGGTAAGAAACGCTTGAGAAACTCCAAATTTTCGCAGTTCTGATGCTCGAAACGAATAACTAGAACGGCCTAGGGGAAAACTACTCATACCGTTGTAATGGGGCTAGTTTCTACTTTCAGATGCAACAGAAACTTTGCGAATTGGTCAATCCGTTCGCGAGATATGGCAGTTTTGAGGTAAGAAACGCTTGGCAAACTCCAAATTTTCGCAGTTCTGATGCTCGAAACGAATAACTAGAACGGCCTAGGGGAAAACTACTCATGCCGTTGTAATGGGGCGAGTTTCTACTTTCAGATGCAAGAGAAATTTTGCGGATTGGTCAATCCGTTCGCGAGATATGGCTGTTTTGGGGTAAGAAACGCTTGAGAAACTCAAAATTTTCGCAGTTCTGATGCTCGAAATGTATAACTAGAACGGCCTACGGGAAAACTACTCATACCGTTGTAATGGGGCGAGTTTCTACTTTCAGATGCAACAGAAACTTTGCGGATTGGTCAATCCGTTCGCGAGATATGGCAGTTTTGAGGTAAGAAACGCTTGAGAAACTCCAAATTTTCGCAGTTTTGATGCTCGAAACGAATAACTAGAACGGTCTAGGGGAAAACTACTCATACCGTTGTAATGGGGCTAGTTTCTACTTTCAGATGCAACAGAAACTTTGCGGATTGGTCAATCCGTTCGCGAGATATGGCAGTTTTGAGGTAAGAAACGCTTGAGAAACTCCAAATTTTCGCAGTTCTGATGCTCGAAACGAATAACTAGAACGGTCTAGGGGAAAACTACTCATACCGTTGTAATGGGGCTAGTTTCTACTTTCAGATGCAACAGAAACTTTGCGGATTTGTCAATCCGTTCGCGAGATATGGCAGTTTTGAGGTAAGAAACGCTTGAGAAACTCCAAATTTTCGCAGTACTGATGCTCGAAACGAATAACTAGAACGGTCTAGGGGAAAACTACTCATACCGTTGTAATGGGGCGAGTTTCTACTTTCAGATGCAAGAGAAATTTTGCGGATTGGTCAATCCGTTCGCGAGATATGGCAGTTTTTGGGTAAGAAACGCTTGAGAAACTCCAAATTTTCGCAGTTCTGATGCTCGAAACGAATAACTAGAACGGCCTAGGGGAAAACTACTCATACCGTTGTAATGGGGCTAGTTTCTACTTTCAGATGCAACAGAAACTTTGCGAATTGGTCAATCCGTTCGCGAGATATGGCAGTTTTGAGGTAAGAAACGCTTGAGAAACTCCAAATTTTCGCAGTTCTGATGCTCGAAACCAATAACTAGAACGGTCTAGGGGAAAACTACTCATACCGTTGTAATGGGGCTAGTTTCTACTTTCGGATGCAACAGAAACTTTTCGGATTAGTCAATCCGTTCGCGAGATATGGCAGTTTTGAAGTAAGAAACGCTTGAGATACTCCAAATTTTCGCAGTTCTGATGCTCGAAACGAATAACTAGAACGGTCTAGGGGAAAACTACTCATACCGTTGTAATGGGGCTAGTTTCTACTTTCAGATGCAACAGAAACTTTGCGGATTTGTCAATCCGTTCGCGAGATATGGCAGTTTTGAGGTAAGAAACGCTTGAGAAACTCCAAATTTTCGCAGTTCTGAGGCTCGAAACGAATAACTAGAACGGCCTAGGGGAAAACTACTCATACCGTTGTAATGGGGCGAGTTTCTACTTTCAGATGCAAGAGAAATTTTGCGGATTGGTCAATCCGTTCGCGAGATATGGCAGTTTTTGGGTAAGAAACGCTTGAGAAACTCCAAATTTTCGCAGTTCTGATGCTCGAAACGAATAACTAGAACGGCCTAGGGGAAAACTACTCATACCGTTGTAATGGGGCTAGTTTCTACTTTCAGATGCAACAGAAACTTTGCGAATTGGTCAATCCGTTCGCGAGATATGGCAGTTTTGAGGTAAGAAACGCTTGGCAAACTCCAAATTTTCGCAGTTCTGATGCTCGAAACGAATAACTAGAACGGCCTAGGGGAAAACTACTCATGCCGTTGTAATGGGGCGAGTTTCTACTTTCAGATGCAAGAGAAATTTTGCGGATTGGTCAATCCGTTCGCGAGATATGGCTGTTTTGGGGTAAGAAACGCTTGAGAAACTCAAAATTTTCGCAGTTCTGATGCTCGAAATGTATAACTAGAACGGCCTACGGGAAAACTACTCATACCGTTGTAATGGGGCGAGTTTCTACTTTCAGATGCAACAGAAACTTTGCGGATTGGTCAATCCGTTCGCGAGATATGGCAGTTTTGAGGTAAGAAACGCTTGAGAAACTCCAAATTTTCGCAGTTTTGATGCTCGAAACGAATAACTAGAACGGTCTAGGGGAAAACTACTCATACCGTTGTAATGGGGCTAGTTTCTACTTTCAGATGCAACAGAAACTTTGCGGATTGGTCAATCCGTTCGCGAGATATGGCAGTTTTGAGGTAAGAAACGCTTGAGAAACTCCAAATTTTCGCAGTTCTGATGCTCGAAACGAATAACTAGAACGGTCTAGGGGAAAACTACTCATACCGTTGTAATGGGGCTAGTTTCTACTTTCAGATGCAACAGAAACTTTGCGGATTTGTCAATCCGTTCGCGAGATATGGCAGTTTTGAGGTAAGAAACGCTTGAGAAACTCCAAATTTTCGCAGTACTGATGCTCGAAACGAATAACTAGAACGGTCTAGGGGAAAACTACTCATACCGTTGTAATGGGGCGAGTTTCTACTTTCAGATGCAAGAGAAATTTTGCGGATTGGTCAATCCGTTCGCGAGATATGGCAGTTTTTGGGTAAGAAACGCTTGAGAAACTCCAAATTTTCGCAGTTCTGATGCTCGAAACGAATAACTAGAACGGCCTAGGGGAAAACTACTCATACCGTTGTAATGGGGCTAGTTTCTACTTTCAGATGCAACAGAAACTTTGCGAATTGGTCAATCCGTTCGCGAGATATGGCAGTTTTGAGGTAAGAAACGCTTGAGAAACTCCAAATTTTCGCAGTTCTGATGCTCGAAACCAATAACTAGAACGGTCTAGGGGAAAACTACTCATACCGTTGTAATGGGGCTAGTTTCTACTTTCGGATGCAACAGAAACTTTTCGGATTAGTCAATCCGTTCGCGAGATATGGCAGTTTTGAAGTAAGAAACGCTTGAGATACTCCAAATTTTCGCAGTTCTGATGCTCGAAACGAATAACTAGAACGGCCTAGGGGATAACTACTTATACCGTTGTAATGGGGCGAGTTTCTACTTTCAGATGCAACAGAAACTTTGCGGATTGGTCAATCCGTTCGCGAGATATGGCAGTTTTGAAGTAAGAAACGCTTGAGATACTCCAAATTTTCGCAGTTCTGATGCTCGAAACGAATAACTAGAACGGCCTAGGGGATAACTACTTATACCGTTGTAATGGGACGAGTTTCTACTTTCAGATGCAACAGAAACTTTGCGGATTGGTCAATCCGTTCGCGAGATATGGCAGCTTTGAGGTAAGAAACGCTTGAGAAACTCCAAATTTTCGCAGTTCTGATGCTCGAAACGAATAACTAGAACGGTCTAGGGGAAAACTACTCATACCGTTGTAATGGGGCTAGTTTCTACTTGCAGATGCAACAGAAACTTTGCGGATTGGTCAATCCGTTCGCGAGATATGGCAGTTTTGAGGTAAGAAACGCTTGAGAAACTCCAAATTTTCGCAGTTCTGATGCTCGCAACCAATAACTAGAACAGTCTAGGGGAAAACTACTCATACCGTTGTAATGGGGCTAGTTTCTACTTTCAGATGCAACAGAAACTTTGCGGATTGGTCAATCCGTTCGCGAGATATGGCAGTTTTGAGGTAAGAAACGCTTGACAAACTCCAAATTTTCGCAGTTCTGATGCTCGAAACGAATAACTAGAACGGCCTAGGGGAAAACTACTCATGCCGTTGTAATGGGGCGAGTTTCTACTTTCAGATGCAAGAGAAATTTTGCGGATTGGTCAATCCGTTCGCGAGATATGGCAGTTTTGGGGTAAGAAACGCTTGAGAAACTCAAAATTTTCGCAGTTCTGATGCTCGAAATGTATAACTAGAACGGCCTACGGGAAAACTACTCATACCGTTGTAATGGGGCGAGTTTCTACTTTCAGATGCAACAGAAACTTTGCGGATTGGTCAATCCGTTCGCGAGATATGGCAGTTTTGAGGTAAGAAACGCTTGAGAAACTCCAAATTTTCGCAGTTTTGATGCTCGAAACGAATAACTAGAACGGTCTAGGGGAAAACTACTCATACCGTTGTAATGGGGCTAGTTTCTACTTGCAGATGCAACAGAAACTTTGCGGATTGGTCAATCCGTTCGCGAGATATGGCAGTTTTGAGGTAAGAAACGCTTGAGAAACTCCAAATTTTCGCAGTTCTGATGCTCGCAACCAATAACTAGAACAGTCTAGGAGAAAACTACTCATACCGTTGTAATGGGGCTAGTTTCTACTTTCAGATGCAACAGAAACTTTGCGGATTGGTCAATCCGTTCGCGAGATATGGCAGTTTTGAGGTAAGAAACGCATGACAAACTCCAAATTTTCGCAGTTCTGATGCTCGAAACGAATAACTAGAACGGCCTGGTGGAAAACTACTCATGCCGTTGTAATGGGGCGAGTTTCTACTTTCAGATGCAAGAGAAATTTTGCGGATTGGTCAATCCGTTCGCGAGATATGGCAGTTTTGGGGTAAGAAACGCTTGAGAAACTCAAAATTTTCGCAGTTCTGATGCTCGAAATGTATAACTAGAACGGCCTACGGGAAAACTACTCATACCGTTGTAATGGGGCGAGTTTCTACTTTCAGATGCAACAGAAACTTTGCGGATTGGTCAATCCGTTCGCGAGATATGGCAGTTTTGAGGTAAGAAACGCTTGAGAAACTCCAAATTTTCGCAGTTTTGATGTCGAAACGAATAACTAGAACGGTCTAGGGGAAAACTACTCATACCGTTGTAATGGGGCTAGTTTCTACTTTCAGATGCAACAGAAACTTTGCGGATTGGTCAATCCGTTCGCGAGATATGGCAGTTTTGAGGTAAGAAACGCTTGAGAATCTCCAAATTTTCGCAGTTCTGATGCTCGAAACGAATAACTAGAACGGCCTAGGGGAAAACTACTCATACCGTTGTAATGGGGCTAGTTTCTACTTTCGGATGCAACAGAAACTTTTCGGATTGGTCAATCCGTTCGCGAGATATGGCAGTTTTGAGGTAAGAAACGCTTGACAAACTCCAAATTTTCGCAGTTCTGATGCTCGAAACGAATATCTAGAACGGCCTAGGGGATAACTACTTATACCGTTGTAATGGGGCGAGTTTCTACTTTCAGATGCAACAGAAACTTTGCGGATTGGTCAATCCGTTCGCGAGATATGGCAGTTTTGAGGTAAGAAACGCTTGAGAAACTCCAAATTTTCGCAGTTCTGATGCTCGAAACGAATAACTAGAACGGTCTAGGGGAAAACTACTCATACCGTTGTAATGGGGCTAGTTTCTACTTTCAGATGCAACAGAAACTTTTCGGAATGGTCAATCCGTTCGCGAGATATGGCAGTTTTGAGGTAAGAAACGCTTGTGATACTCCAAATTTTCGCAGTTCTAATGCTCGAAACGAATAACTAGAACGGCCTAGGGGATAACTACTTATACCGTTGTAATGGGGCGAGTTTCTACTTTCAGATGCAACAGAAACTTTGCGGATTGGTCAATCCGTTCGCGAGATATGGCAGTTTTGAAGTAAGAAACGCTTGTGAAACTCCAAATTTTCGCAGTTCTGAGGCTCGAAACGAATAACTAGAACGGCCTAGGGGAAAACTACTCATACCGTTGTAATGGGGCGAGTTTCTACTTTCAGATGCAAAAGAAATTTTGCTGATCGGTCAATCCGTTCGCGAGATATGGCAGTTTTGGTGTAAGAAACGCTTGAGAAACTCCAAATTTTCGCAGTTCTGATGCTCGAAACGAGTAACTAGAACGGCCTAGGGGAAAACTACTCATACCGTTGTAATGGGGCTGGTTTCTACTTTCAGATGCAACAGAAACTTTGCGGATTGGTCTGTCCGTTCGCGAGATATGGCAGTTTTGAAGTAAGAAACGCTTGAGAAACTCCAAATTTTCGCAGTTCTGATGCTCGAAACGAATAACTAGAACGGCCTAGGGGAAAACTACTCATACCGTTGTAATGGGGCGAGTTTCTACTTTCAGATGCAAGAGAAATTTTGCGGATTGGTCAATCCGTTCGCGAGATATGGCAGTTTTGGGGTAAGAAACGCTTGAGAAACTCAAAATTTTCGCAGTTCTGATGCTCGAAATGTATAACTAGAACGGCCTACGGGAAAACTATTCATACCGTTGTAATGGGGCGAGTTTCTACTTTCAGATGCAACAGAAACTTTGCGGATTGGTCAATCCGTTCGCGAGATATGGCAGTTTTGAGGTAAGAAACGCTTGAGAAACTCCAAATTTTCGCAGTTCTGATGCTCGAAACGAATAACTAGAACGGTCTAGGGGAAAACTACTCATACCGTTGTAATGGGGCTAGTTTCTACTTTCGGATGCAACAGAAACTTTTCGGATTGGTCAATCCGTTCGCGAGATATGGCAGTTTTGAGGTAAGAAACGCTTGAGAAACTCCAAATTTTCGCAGTTCTGATGCTCGAAACGAATAAATAGAACGGTCTAGGGGAAAACTACTCATACCGTTGTAATGGGGCTAGTTTCTACTTTCAGATGCAACAGAAACTTTGCGGATTGGTCAATCCGTTCGCGAGATATGGCAGTTTTGAAGTAAGAAACGCTTGTGAAACTCCAAATTTTCGCAGTTCTGAGGCTCGAAACGAATAACTAGAACGGCCTAGGGGAAAACTACTCATACCGTTGTAATGGGGCGAGTTTCTACTTTCAGATGCAAGAGAAATTTTGCGGATCGGTCAATCCGTTCGCGAGATATGGCAGTTTTGGTGTAAGAAACGCTTGAGAAACTCAAAATTTTCGCAGTTCTGATGCTCGAAACGAATAACTAGAACGGCCTAGGGGAAAACTACTCATACCGTTGTAATGGGGCGAGTTTCCACTTTCAGATGCAAGAGAAATTTTGCGGATTGGTCAATCCGTTCGCGAGATATGGCAGTTTTGGGGTAAGAAACGCTTGAGAAACTCCAAATTTTCGCAGTTCTGATGCTCGAAACGAGTAACTAGAACGGCCTAGGGGAAAACTACTCATACCGTTGTAATGGGGCTAGTTTCTACTTTCAGATGCAACAGAAACTTTGCGGATTGGTCTGTCCGTTCGCGAGATATGGCAGTTTTGAAGTAAGAAACGCTTGCGAAACTCCAAATTTTCGCAGTTCTGATGCTCGAAACGAATAACTAGAACGGCCTAGGGGAAAACTACTCATACCGTTGTAATGGGGCGAGTTTCTACTTTCAGATGCAAGAGAAATTTTGCGGATTGGTCAATCCGTTCGCGAGATATGGCAGTTTTGGGGTAAGAAACGCTTGAGAAACTCAAAATTTTCGCAGTTCTGATGCTCGAAATGTATAACTAGAACGGCCTACGGGAAAACTATTCATACCGTTGTAATGGGGCGAGTTTCTACTTTCAGATGCAACAGAAACTTTGCGGATTGGTCAATCCGTTCGCGAGATATGGCAGTTTTGAGGTAAGAAACGCTTGAGAAACTCCAAATTTTCGCAGTTCTGATGCTCGAAACGAATAACTAGAACGGTCTAGGGGAAAACTACTCATACCGTTGTAATGGGGCTAGTTTCTACTTTCGGATGCAACAGAAACTTTTCGGATTGGTCAATCCGTTCGCGAGATATGGCAGTTTTGAGGTAAGAAACGCTTGAGAAACTCCAAATTTTCGCAGTTCTGATGCTCGAAACGAATAAATAGAACGGTCTAGGGGAAAACTACTCATACCGTTGTAATGGGGCTAGTTTCTACTTTCAGATGCAACAGAAACTTTGCGGATTGGTCAATCCGTTCGCGAGATATGGCAGTTTTGAAGTAAGAAACGCTTGTGAAACTCCAAATTTTCGCAGTTCTGAGGCTCGAAACGAATAACTAGAACGGCCTAGGGGAAAACTACTCATACCGTTGTAATGGGGCGAGTTTCTACTTTCAGATGCAAGAGAAATTTTGCGGATCGGTCAATCCGTTCGCGAGATATGGCAGTTTTGGTGTAAGAAACGCTTGAGAAACTCAAAATTTTCGCAGTTCTGATGCTCGAAACGAATAACTAGAACGGCCTAGGGGAAAACTACTCATACCGTTGTAATGGGGCGAGTTTCTACTTTCAGATGCAAGAGAAATTTTGCGGATTGGTCAATCCGTTCGCGAGATATGGCAGTTTTGGGGTACGAAACGCTTGAGAAACTCCAAATTTTCGCAGTTCTGATGCTCGAAATGTATAACTAGAACGGCCTACGGGAAAACTATTCATACCGTTGTAATGGGGCGAGTTTCTACTTTCAGATGCAACAGAAACTTTGCGGATTGGTCAATCCGTTCGCGAGATATGGCAGTTTTGAGGTAAGAAACGCTTGAGAAACTCCAAATTTTCGCAGTTCTGATGCTCGAAACGAATAACTAGAACGGTCTAGGGGAAAACTACTCATACCGTTGTAATGGGGCTAGTTTCTACTTTCGGATGCAACAGAAACTTTTCGGATTGGTCAATCCGTTCGCGAGATATGGCAGTTTTGAGGTAAGAAACGCTTGAGAAACTCCAAATTTTCGCAGTTCTGATGCTCGAAACGAATAAATAGAACGGTCTAGGGGAAAACTACTCATACCGTTGTAATGGGGCTAGTTTCTACTTTCAGATGCAACAGAAACTTTGCGGATTGGTCAATCCGTTCGCGAGATATGGCAGTTTTGAGGTAAGAAACGCTTGAGAAACTCCAAATTTTCGCAGTTCTGATGCTCGAAACGAATAACTAGAACGGTCTAGGGGAAAACTACTCATACCGTTGTAATGGGGCTAGTTTCTACTTTCAGATGCAACAGAAACTTTGCGGATTGGTCAATCCGTTCGCGAGATATGGCAGTTTTGAGGTAAGAAACGCTTGAGAAACTCCAAATTTTCGCAGTTCTGATGCTCGAAACGAATAACTAGAACGGTCTAGGGGAAAACTACTCATACCGTTGTAATGGGGCTAGTTTCTACTTTCAGATGCAACAGAAACTTTGCGGATTGGTCAATCCGTTCGCGAGATATGGCAGTTTTGAGGTAAGAAACGCTTGTGAAACTCCAAATTTTCGCAGTTCTGATGCTCGAAACGAATAACTAGAACGGCATAGGGGAAAACTACTCATACCGTTGTAATGGGGCTAGTTTCTACTTTCAGATGCAACAGAAACTTTGCGGATTGGTCAATCCGTTCGCGAGATATGGCAGTTTTGAGGTAAGAAACGCTTGAGAAACTCCAAATTTTCGCAGTTCTGATGCTCGAAACGAATAACTAGAACGGTCTAGGGGAAAACTACTCATACCGTTGTAATGGGGCTAGTTTCTACTTTCGGATGCAACAGAAACTTTTCGGATTGGTCAATCCGTTCGCGAGATATGGCAGTTTTGAGGTAAGAAACGCTTGAGAAACTCCAAATTTTCGCAGTTCTGTTGCTCGAAACGAATAACTAGAACGGTCTAGGGGATAACTACTTATACCGTTGTAATGGGGCGAGTTTCTACTTTCAGATGCAACAGAAACTTTGCGGATTGGTCAATCCGTTCGCGAGATATGGCAGTTTTGAGGTAAGAAACGCTTGAGAAACTCCAAATTTTCGCAGTTCTGATGCTCGAAACGAATAACTAGAACGGTCTAGGGGAAAACTACTCATACCGTTGTAATGGGGCTAGTTTCTACTTTCAGATGCAACAGAAACTTTGCGGATTGGTCAATCCGTTCGCGAGATATGGCAGTTTTGAAGTAAGAAACGCTTGAGAAACTCCAAATTTTCGCAGTTCTGAGGCTCGAAACGAATAACTAGAACGGCCTAGGGGAAAACTACTCATACCGTTGTAATGGGGCGAGTTTCTACTTTCAGATGCAAGAGAAATTTTGCGGATTGGTCAATCCGTTCGCGAGATATGGCAGTTTTTGGGTAAGAAACGCTTGAGAAACTCCAAATTTTCGCAGTTCTGATGCTCGAAACGAATAACTAGAACGGCCTAGGGGAAAACTACTCATACCGTTGTAATGGGGCTAGTTTCTACTTTCAGATGCAACAGAAACTTTGCGGATTGGTCAATCCGTTCGCGAGATATGGCAGTTTTGAGGTAAGAAACGCTTGAGAAACTCCAAATTTTCGCAGTTCTGATGCTCGAAACCAATAACTAGAACGGTCTAGGGAAAAACTACTCATACCGTTGTAATGGGGCTAGTTTCTACTTTCGGATGCAACAGAAACTTTTCGGATTGGTCAATCCGTTCGCGAGATATGGCAGTTTTGAGGTAAGAAACGCTTGAGAAACTCCAAATTTTAGCAGTTCTGATGCTCGAAACGAATAACTAGAACCGTCTAGGGGAAAACTACTCATACCGTTGTAATGGGGCTAGTTTCTACTTTCGGATGCAACAGAAACTTTTCGGATTGGTCAATCCGTTCGCGAGATATGGCAGTTTTGAGGTAAGAAAAGCTTGAGAAACACCAAATTTTCGCAGTTCTGATGCTCGAAACGAATAACTAGAACGGTCTAGGGGAAAACTACTCATACCGTTTTAATGGGGCTAGTTTCTACTTTCAGATGCAACAGAAACTTTGCGGATTGGTCAATCCGTTCGCGAGATATGGCAGTTTTGAGGTAAGAAACGCTTGAGAAACTCCAAATTTTCGCAGTTCTGATGCTCGAAACGAATAACTAGAACGGTCTAGGGGAAAACTACTCATACCGTTGTAATGGGGCTAGTTTCTACTTTCAGATGCAACAGAAACTTTTCGGATTGGTCAATCCGTTCGCGAGATATGGCAGTTTTGAGGTAAGAAACGCTTGAGAAACTCCAAATTTTAGCAGTTCTGATGCTCGAAACGAATAACTAGAACCGTCTAGGGGAAAACTACTCATACCGTTGTAATGGTGCTAGTTTCTACTTTCGGATGCAACAGAAACTTTTCGGATTGGTCAATCCGTTCGCGAGATATGGCAGTTTTGAGGTAAGAAACGCTTGAGAAACTCCAAATTTTCGCAGTTCTGATGCTCGAAACGAATAACTAGAACGGTCTAGGGGAAAACTACTCATACCGTTGTAATGGGGCGAGTTTCTACTTTCAGATGCAAGAGAAACTTTGCGGATTGGTCAATCCATTCGCGAGATATGGCAGTTTTGAGGTAAGAAACGCTTGAGAAACTCCAAATTTTCGCAGTTCTGATGCTCGAAACGAATAACTAGAACGGTCTAGGGGAAAACTACTCATACCGTTGTAATGGGGCGAGTTTCTACTTTCAGATGCAAGAGAAATTTTGCGGATTGGTCAATCCGTTCGCGAGATATGGCAGTTTTGAGGTAAGAAACGCTTGAGAAACTCCAAATTTTCGCAGTTCTGATGCTCGAAACGAATAACTAGAACGGTCTAGGGGAAAACTACTCATACCGTTGTAATGGGGCTAGTTTCTACTTTCAGATGCAACAGAAACTTTGCGGATTTGTCAATCCGTTCGCGAGATATGGCAGTTTTGAGGTAAGAAACGCTTGAGAAACTCCAAATTTTCGCAGTTCTGATGCTCGAAACGAATAACTAGAACGGTCTAGGGGAAAACTACTCATACCGTTGTAATGGGGCTAGTTTCTACTTTCAGATGCAACAGAAACTTTGCGGATTGGTCAATCCGTTCGCGAGATATGGCAGTTTTGAAGTAAGAAACGCTTGAGAAACTCCAAATTTTCGCAGTTCTGAGGCTCGAAACGAATAACTAGAACGGCCTAGGGGAAAACTACTCATACCGTTGTAATGGGGCGAGTTTCTACTTTCAGATGCAAGAGAAATTTTGCGGATTGGTCAATCCGTTCGCGAGATATGGCAGTTTTTGGGTAAGAAACGCTTGAGAAACTCCAAATTTTCGCAGTTCTGATGCTCGAAACGAATAACTAGAACGGCCTAGGGGAAAACTACTCATACCGTTGTAATGGGGCTAGTTTCTACTTTCAGATGCAACAGAAACTTTGCGGATTGGTCAATCCGTTCGCGAGATATGGCAGTTTTGAGGTAAGAAACGCTTGAGAAACTCCAAATTTTCGCAGTTCTGATGCTCGAAACCAATAACTAGAACGGTCTAGGGGAAAACTACTCATACCGTTGTAATGGGGCTAGTTTCTACTTTCGGATGCAACAGAAACTTTTCGGATTGGTCAATCCGTTCGCGAGATATGGCAGTTTTGAAGTAAGAAACGCTTGAGATACTCCAAATTTTCGCAGTTCTGATGCTCGAAACGAATAACTAGAACGGCCTAGGGGATAACTACTTATACCGTTGTAATGGGGCGAGTTTCTACTTTCAGATGCAACAGAAACTTTGCGAATTGGTCAATCCGTTCGCGAGATATGGCAGTTTTGATGTAAGAAACGCTTGAGAAACTCCAAATTTTCGCAGTTCTGATGCTCGAAACGAATAACTAGAACGGTCTAGGGGAAAACTACTCATACCGTTGTAATGGGGCGAGTTTCTACTTTCAGATGCAAGAGAAATTTTGCGGATTGGTCAATCCGTTCGCGAGATATGGCAGTTTTGGGGTAAGAAACGCTTGAGAAACTCAAAATTTTCGCAGTTCTGATGCTCGAAACGAATAACTAGAACTGCCTAGGGGAAAACTACTCATACCGTTGTAATGGGGCGAGTTTCTACTTTCAGATGCAAGAGAAATTTTGCGGATTGGTCAATCCGTTCGCGAGATATGGCAGTTTTGAAGTAAGAAACGCTTGAGAAACTCCAAATTTTCGCAGTTCTGATGCTCGAAACGAATAACTAGAAGGGTCTAGGGGAAAACTACTCATACCGTTGTAATGGGGCTAGTTTCTACTTTCGGATGCAACAGAAACTTTTCGGATTGGTCAATCCGTTCGCGAGATATGGCAGTTTTGAGGAAAGAAACGCTTGAGAAACTCCAAATTTTCGCAGTTCTGATGCTCGAAACGAATAACTAGAACGGTCTAGGGGAAAACTACTCATACCGTTGTAATGGGGCGAGTTTCTACTTTCAGATGCAAGAGAAATTTTGCGGATTGGTCAATCCGTTCGCGAGATATGGCAGTTTTGGGGTAAGAAACGCTTGAGAAACTCAAAATTTTCGCAGTTCTGATGCTCGAAACGAATAACTAGAACTGCCTAGGGGAAAACTACTCATACCGTTGTAATGGGGCGAGTTTCTACTTTCAGATGCAAGAGAAATTTTGCCGATTGGTCAATCCGTTCGCGAGATATGGCAGTTTTGAAGTAACAAACGCTTGAGAAACTCCAAATTTTCGCAGTTCTGATGCTCGAAACGAATCACTAGAACGGTCTAGGGGAAAACTACTCATACCGTTGTAATGGGGCGAGTTTCTACTTTCAGATGCAAGAGAAATTTTGCGGATTGGTCAATCCGTTCGCGAGATATGGCAGTTTTGAAGTAAGAAACGCTTGAGAAACTCCAAATTTTCGCAGTTCTGATGCTCGAAACGAATAACTAGAAGGGTCTAGGGGAAAACTACTCATACCGTTGTAATGGGGCTAGTTTCTACTTTCGGATGCAACAGAAACTTTTCGGATTGGTCAATCCGTTCGCGAGATATGGCAGTTTTGAGGAAAGAAACGCTTGAGAAACTCCAAATTTTCGCAGTTCTGATGCTCGAAACGAATAACTAGAACGGTCTAGGGGAAAACTACTCATACCGTTGTAATGGGGCGAGTTTCTACTTTCAGATGCAAGAGAAATTTTGCGGATTGGTCAATCCGTTCGCGAGATATGGCAGTTTTGGGGTAAGAAACGCTTGAGAAACTCAAAATTTTCGCAGTTCTGATGCTCGAAACGAATAACTAGAACTGCCTAGGGGAAAACTACTCATACCGTTGTAATGGGGCGAGTTTCTACTTTCAGATGCAAGAGAAATTTTGCCGATTGGTCAATCCGTTCGCGAGATATGGCAGTTTTGAAGTAAGAAACGCTTGAGAAACTCCAAATTTTCGCAGTTCTGATGCTCGAAACGAATAACTAGAACGGTCTAGGGGAAAACTACTCATACCGTTGTAATGGGGCGAGTTTCTACTTTCAGATGCAAGAGAAACTTTGCGGATTGGTCAATCCATTCGCGAGATATGGCAGTTTTGAGGTAAGAAACGCTTGAGAAACTCCAAATTTTCGCAGTTCTGATGCTCGAAACGAATAACTAGAACGGTCTAGGGGAAAACTACTCATACCGTTGTAATGGGGCGAGTTTCTACTTTCAGATGCAAGAGAAATTTTGCGGATTGGTCAATCCGTTCGCGAGATATGGCAGTTTTGAGGTAAGAAACGCTTGAGAAACTCCAAATTTTCGCAGTTCTGATGCTCGAAACGAATAACTAGAACGGCCTAGGGGAAAACTACTCATACCGTTGTAATGGGGCGAGTTTCTACTTTCAGATGCAAGAGAAATTTTGCGGATTGGTCAATCCGTTCGCGAGATATGGCAGTTTTGGGGTACGAAACGCTTGAGAAACTCCAAATTTTCGCAGTTCTGATGCTCGAAATGTATAACTAGAACGGCCTACGGGAAAACTATTCATACCGTTGTAATGGGGCGAGTTTCTACTTTCAGATGCAACAGAAACTTTGCGGATTGGTCAATCCGTTCGCGAGATATGGCAGTTTTGAGGTAAGAAACGCTTGAGAAACTCCAAATTTTCGCAGTTCTGATGCTCGAAACGAATAACTAGAACGGTCTAGGGGAAAACTACTCATACCGTTGTAATGGGGCTAGTTTCTACTTTCGGATGCAACAGAAACTTTTCGGATTGGTCAATCCGTTCGCGAGATATGGCAGTTTTGAGGTAAGAAACGCTTGAGAAACTCCAAATTTTCGCAGTTCTGATGCTCGAAACGAATAAATAGAACGGTCTAGGGGAAAACTACTCATACCGTTGTAATGGGGCTAGTTTCTACTTTCAGATGCAACAGAAACTTTGCGGATTGGTCAATCCGTTCGCGAGATATGGCAGTTTTGAGGTAAGAAACGCTTGAGAAACTCCAAATTTTCGCAGTTCTGATGCTCGAAACGAATAACTAGAACGGTCTAGGGGAAAACTACTCATACCGTTGTAATGGGGCTAGTTTCTACTTTCAGATGCAACAGAAACTTTGCGGATTGGTCAATCCGTTCGCGAGATATGGCAGTTTTGAGGTAAGAAACGCTTGAGAAACTCCAAATTTTCGCAGTTCTGATGCTCGAAACGAATAACTAGAACGGTCTAGGGGAAAACTACTCATACCGTTGTAATGGGGCTAGTTTCTACTTTCAGATGCAACAGAAACTTTGCGGATTGGTCAATCCGTTCGCGAGATATGGCAGTTTTGAGGTAAGAAACGCTTGTGAAACTCCAAATTTTCGCAGTTCTGATGCTCGAAACGAATAACTAGAACGGCATAGGGGAAAACTACTCATACCGTTGTAATGGGGCTAGTTTCTACTTTCAGATGCAACAGAAACTTTGCGGATTGGTCAATCCGTTCGCGAGATATGGCAGTTTTGAGGTAAGAAACGCTTGAGAAACTCCAAATTTTCGCAGTTCTGATGCTCGAAACGAATAACTAGAACGGTCTAGGGGAAAACTACTCATACCGTTGTAATGGGGCTAGTTTCTACTTTCGGATGCAACAGAAACTTTTCGGATTGGTCAATCCGTTCGCGAGATATGGCAGTTTTGAGGTAAGAAACGCTTGAGAAACTCCAAATTTTCGCAGTTCTGTTGCTCGAAACGAATAACTAGAACGGTCTAGGGGATAACTACTTATACCGTTGTAATGGGGCGAGTTTCTACTTTCAGATGCAACAGAAACTTTGCGGATTGGTCAATCCGTTCGCGAGATATGGCAGTTTTGAGGTAAGAAACGCTTGAGAAACTCCAAATTTTCGCAGTTCTGATGCTCGAAACGAATAACTAGAACGGTCTAGGGGAAAACTACTCATACCGTTGTAATGGGGCTAGTTTCTACTTTCAGATGCAACAGAAACTTTGCGGATTGGTCAATCCGTTCGCGAGATATGGCAGTTTTGAAGTAAGAAACGCTTGAGAAACTCCAAATTTTCGCAGTTCTGAGGCTCGAAACGAATAACTAGAACGGCCTAGGGGAAAACTACTCATACCGTTGTAATGGGGCGAGTTTCTACTTTCAGATGCAAGAGAAATTTTGCGGATTGGTCAATCCGTTCGCGAGATATGGCAGTTTTTGGGTAAGAAACGCTTGAGAAACTCCAAATTTTCGCAGTTCTGATGCTCGAAACGAATAACTAGAACGGCCTAGGGGAAAACTACTCATACCGTTGTAATGGGGCTAGTTTCTACTTTCAGATGCAACAGAAACTTTGCGGATTGGTCAATCCGTTCGCGAGATATGGCAGTTTTGAGGTAAGAAACGCTTGAGAAACTCCAAATTTTCGCAGTTCTGATGCTCGAAACCAATAACTAGAACGGTCTAGGGAAAAACTACTCATACCGTTGTACTGGGGCTAGTTTCTACTTTCGGATGCAACAGAAACTTTTCGGATTGGTCAATCCGTTCGCGAGATATGGCAGTTTTGAAGTAAGAAACGCTTGAGATACTCCAAATTTTCGCAGTTCTGATGCTCGAAACGAATAACTAGAACGGCCTAGGGGATAACTACTTATACCGTTGTAATGGGGCGAGTTTCTACTTTCAGATGCAACAGAAACTTTGCGGATTGGTCAATCCGTTCGCGAGATATGGCAGTTTTGAGGTAAGAAACGCTTGAGAAACTCCAAATTTTCACAGTTCTGATGCTCGAAACGAATAACTAGAACGGCCTAGGGGAAAACTACTCATACCGTTGTAATGGGGCTAGTTTCTACTTTCAGATGCAACAGAAACTTTGCGGATTGGTCAATCCGTTCGCGAGATATGGCAGTTTTGAGGTAAGAAACGCTTGAGAAACTCCAAATTTTCGCAGTTCTGATGCTCGAAACCAATAACTAGAACGGTCTAGGGGAAAACTACTCATACCGTTGTAATGGGGCTAGTTTCTACTTTCGGATGCAACAGAAACTTTTCGGATTGGTCAATCCGTTCGCGAGATATGGCAGTTTTGAGGTAAGAAACGCTTGAGAAACTCCAAATTTTAGCAGTTCTGATGCTCGAAACGAATAACTAGAACCGTCTAGGGGAAAACTACTCATACCGTTGTAATGGGGCTAGTTTCTACTTTCGGATGCAACAGAAACTTTTCGGATTGGTCAATCCGTTCGCGAGATATGGCAGTTTTGAGGTAAGAAAAGCTTGAGAAACACCAAATTTTCGCAGTTCTGATGCTCGAAACGAATAACTAGAACGGTCTAGGGGAAAACTACTCATACCGTTTTAATGGGGCTAGTTTCTACTTTCAGATGCAACAGAAACTTTGCGGATTGGTCAATCCGTTCGCGAGATATGGCAGTTTTGAGGTAAGAAACGCTTGAGAAACTCCAAATTTTCGCAGTTCTGATGCTCGAAACGAATAACTAGAACGGTCTAGGGGAAAACTACTCATACCGTTGTAATGGGGCTAGTTTCTACTTTCAGATGCAACAGAAACTTTTCGGATTGGTCAATCCGTTCGCGAGATATGGCAGTTTTGAGGTAAGAAACGCTTGAGAAACTCCAAATTTTAGCAGTTCTGATGCTCGAAACGAATAACTAGAACCGTCTAGGGGAAAACTACTCATACCGTTGTAATGGTGCTAGTTTCTACTTTCGGATGCAACAGAAACTTTTCGGATTGGTCAATCCGTTCGCGAGATATGGCAGTTTTGAGGTAAGAAACGCTTGAGAAACTCCAAATTTTCGCAGTTCTGATGCTCGAAACGAATAACTAGAACGGTCTAGGGGAAAACTACTCATACCGTTGTAATGGGGCGAGTTTCTACTTTCAGATGCAAGAGAAACTTTGCGGATTGGTCAATCCATTCGCGAGATATGGCAGTTTTGAGGTAAGAAACGCTTGAGAAACTCCAAATTTTCGCAGTTCTGATGCTCGAAACGAATAACTAGAACGGTCTAGGGGAAAACTACTCATACCGTTGTAATGGGGCGAGTTTCTACTTTCAGATGCAAGAGAAATTTTGCGGATTGGTCAATCCGTTCGCGAGATATGGCAGTTTTGAGGTAAGAAACGCTTGAGAAACTCCAAATTTTCGCAGTTCTGATGCTCGAAACGAATAACTAGAACGGTCTAGGGGAAAACTACTCATACCGTTGTAATGGGGCTAGTTTCTACTTTCAGATGCAACAGAAACTTTGCGGATTTGTCAATCCGTTCGCGAGATATGGCAGTTTTGAGGTAAGAAACGCTTGAGAAACTCCAAATTTTCGCAGTTCTGATGCTCGAAACGAATAACTAGAACGGTCTAGGGGAAAACTACTCATACCGTTGTAATGGGGCTAGTTTCTACTTTCAGATGCAACAGAAACTTTGCGGATTGGTCAATCCGTTCGCGAGATATGGCAGTTTTGAAGTAAGAAACGCTTGAGAAACTCCAAATTTTCGCAGTTCTGAGGCTCGAAACGAATAACTAGAACGGCCTAGGGGAAAACTACTCATACCGTTGTAATGGGGCGAGTTTCTACTTTCAGATGCAAGAGAAATTTTGCGGATTGGTCAATCCGTTCGCGAGATATGGCAGTTTTTGGGTAAGAAACGCTTGAGAAACTCCAAATTTTCGCAGTTCTGATGCTCGAAACGAATAACTAGAACGGCCTAGGGGAAAACTACTCATACCGTTGTAATGGGGCTAGTTTCTACTTTCAGATGCAACAGAAACTTTGCGGATTGGTCAATCCGTTCGCGAGATATGGCAGTTTTGAGGTAAGAAACGCTTGAGAAACTCCAAATTTTCGCAGTTCTGATGCTCGAAACCAATAACTAGAACGGTCTAGGGGAAAACTACTCATACCGTTGTAATGGGGCTAGTTTCTACTTTCGGATGCAACAGAAACTTTTCGGATTGGTCAATCCGTTCGCGAGATATGGCAGTTTTGAAGTAAGAAACGCTTGAGATACTCCAAATTTTCGCAGTTCTGATGCTCGAAACGAATAACTAGAACGGCCTAGGGGATAACTACTTATACCGTTGTAATGGGGCGAGTTTCTACTTTCAGATGCAACAGAAACTTTGCGAATTGGTCAATCCGTTCGCGAGATATGGCAGTTTTGATGTAAGAAACGCTTGAGAAACTCCAAATTTTCGCAGTTCTGATGCTCGAAACGAATAACTAGAACGGTCTAGGGGAAAACTACTCATACCGTTGTAATGGGGCGAGTTTCTACTTTCAGATGCAAGAGAAATTTTGCGGATTGGTCAATCCGTTCGCGAGATATGGCAGTTTTGGGGTAAGAAACGCTTGAGAAACTCAAAATTTTCGCAGTTCTGATGCTCGAAACGAATAACTAGAACTGCCTAGGGGAAAACTACTCATACCGTTGTAATGGGGCGAGTTTCTACTTTCAGATGCAAGAGAAATTTTGCGGATTGGTCAATCCGTTCGCGAGATATGGCAGTTTTGAAGTAAGAAACGCTTGAGAAACTCCAAATTTTCGCAGTTCTGATGCTCGAAACGAATAACTAGAAGGGTCTAGGGGAAAACTACTCATACCGTTGTAATGGGGCTAGTTTCTACTTTCGGATGCAACAGAAACTTTTCGGATTGGTCAATCCGTTCGCGAGATATGGCAGTTTTGAGGAAAGAAACGCTTGAGAAACTCCAAATTTTCGCAGTTCTGATGCTCGAAACGAATAACTAGAACGGTCTAGGGGAAAACTACTCATACCGTTGTAATGGGGCGAGTTTCTACTTTCAGATGCAAGAGAAATTTTGCGGATTGGTCAATCCGTTCGCGAGATATGGCAGTTTTGGGGTAAGAAACGCTTGAGAAACTCAAAATTTTCGCAGTTCTGATGCTCGAAACGAATAACTAGAACTGCCTAGGGGAAAACTACTCATACCGTTGTAATGGGGCGAGTTTCTACTTTCAGATGCAAGAGAAATTTTGCCGATTGGTCAATCCGTTCGCGAGATATGGCAGTTTTGAAGTAACAAACGCTTGAGAAACTCCAAATTTTCGCAGTTCTGATGCTCGAAACGAATCACTAGAACGGTCTAGGGGAAAACTACTCATACCGTTGTAATGGGGCGAGTTTCTACTTTCAGATGCAAGAGAAATTTTGCGGATTGGTCAATCCGTTCGCGAGATATGGCAGTTTTGAAGTAAGAAACACTTGAGAAACTCCAAATTTTCGCAGTTCTGATGCTCGAAACGAATAACTAGAAGGGTCTAGGGGAAAACTACTCATACCGTTGTAATGGGGCTAGTTTCTACTTTCGGATGCAACAGAAACTTTTCGGATTGGTCAATCCGTTCGCGAGATATGGCAGTTTTGAGGAAAGAAACGCTTGAGAAACTCCAAATTTTCGCAGTTCTGATGCTCGAAACGAATAACTAGAACGGTCTAGGGGAAAACTACTCATACCGTTGTAATGGGGCGAGTTTCTACTTTCAGATGCAAGAGAAATTTTGCGGATTGGTCAATCCGTTCGCGAGATATGGCAGTTTTGGGGTAAGAAACGCTTGAGAAACTCAAAATTTTCGCAGTTCTGATGCTCGAAACGAATAACTAGAACTGCCTAGGGGAAAACTACTCATACCGTTGTAATGGGGCGAGTTTCTACTTTCAGATGCAAGAGAAATTTTGCCGATTGGTCAATCCGTTCGCGAGATATGGCAGTTTTGAAGTAAGAAACGCTTGAGAAACTCCAAATTTTCGCAGTTCTGATGCTCGAAACGAATAACTAGAACGGTCTAGGGGAAAACTACTCATACCGTTGTAATGGGGCGAGTTTCTACTTTCAGATGCAAGAGAAACTTTGCGGATTGGTCAATCCATTCGCGAGATATGGCAGTTTTGAGGTAAGAAACGCTTGAGAAACTCCAAATTTTCGCAGTTCTGATGCTCGAAACGAATAACTAGAACGGTCTAGGGGAAAACTACTCATACCGTTGTAATGGGGCGAGTTTCTACTTTCAGATGCAAGAGAAATTTTGCGGATTGGTCAATCCGTTCGCGAGATATGGCAGTTTTGAGGTAAGAAACGCTTGAGAAACTCCAAATTTTCGCAGTTCTGATGCTCGAAACGAATAACTAGAACGGTCTAGGGGGAAAACTACTCATACCGTTGTAATGGGGCTAGTTTCTACTTTCAGATGCAACAGAAACTTTGCGGATTTGTCAATCCGTTCGCGAGATATGGCAGTTTTGAGGTAAGAAACGCTTGAGAAACTCCAAATTTTCGCAGTTCTGATGCTCGAAACGAATAACTAGAACGGTCTAGGGGAAAACTACTCATACCGTTGTAATGGGGCTAGTTTCTACTTTCAGATGCAACAGAAACTTTGCGGATTGGTCAATCCGTTCGCGAGATATGGCAGTTTTGAAGTAAGAAACGCTTGAGAAACTCCAAATTTTCGCAGTTCTGAGGCTCGAAACGAATAACTAGAACGGCCTAGGGGAAAACTACTCATACCGTTGTAATGGGGCGAGTTTCTACTTTCAGATGCAAGAGAAATTTTGCGGATTGGTCAATCCGTTCGCGAGATATGGCAGTTTTTGGGTAAGAAACGCTTGAGAAACTCCAAATTTTCGCAGTTCTGATGCTCGAAACGAATAACTAGAACGGCCTAGGGGAAAACTACTCATACCGTTGTAATGGGGCTAGTTTCTACTTTCAGATGCAACAGAAACTTTGCGGATTGGTCAATCCGTTCGCGAGATATGGCAGTTTTGAGGTAAGAAACGCTTGAGAAACTCCAAATTTTCGCAGTTCTGATGCTCGAAACCAATAACTAGAACGGTCTAGGGGAAAACTACTCATACCGTTGTAATGGGGCTAGTTTCTACTTTCGGATGCAACAGAAACTTTTCGGATTGGTCAATCCGTTCGCGAGATATGGCAGTTTTGAAGTAAGAAACGCTTGAGATACTCCAAATTTTCGCAGTTCTGATGCTCGAAACGAATAACTAGAACGGCCTAGGGGATAACTACTTATACCGTTGTAATGGGGCGAGTTTCTACTTTCAGATGCAACAGAAACTTTGCGAATTGGTCAATCCGTTCGCGAGATATGGCAGTTTTGATGTAAGAAACGCTTGAGAAACTCCAAATTTTCGCAGTTCTGATGCTCGAAACGAATAACTAGAACGGTCTAGGGGAAAACTACTCATACCGTTGTAATGGGGCGAGTTTCTACTTTCAGATGCAAGAGAAATTTTGCGGATTGGTCAATCCGTTCGCGAGATATGGCAGTTTTGGGGTAAGAAACGCTTGAGAAACTCAAAATTTTCGCAGTTCTGATGCTCGAAACGAATAACTAGAACTGCCTAGGGGAAAACTACTCATACCGTTGTAATGGGGCGAGTTTCTACTTTCAGATGCAAGAGAAATTTTGCGGATTGGTCAATCCGTTCGCGAGATATGGCAGTTTTGAAGTAAGAAACGCTTGAGAAACTCCAAATTTTCGCAGTTCTGATGCTCGAAACGAATAACTAGAAGGGTCTAGGGGAAAACTACTCATACCGTTGTAATGGGGCTAGTTTCTACTTTCGGATGCAACAGAAACTTTTCGGATTGGTCAATCCGTTCGCGAGATATGGCAGTTTTGAGGAAAGAAACGCTTGAGAAACTCCAAATTTTCGCAGTTCTGATGCTCGAAACGAATAACTAGAACGGTCTAGGGGAAAACTACTCATACCGTTGTAATGGGGCGAGTTTCTACTTTCAGATGCAAGAGAAATTTTGCGGATTGGTCAATCCGTTCGCGAGATATGGCAGTTTTGGGGTAAGAAACGCTTGAGAAACTCAAAATTTTCGCAGTTCTGATGCTCGAAACGAATAACTAGAACTGCCTAGGGGAAAACTACTCATACCGTTGTAATGGGGCGAGTTTCTACTTTCAGATGCAAGAGAAATTTTGCCGATTGGTCAATCCGTTCGCGAGATATGGCAGTTTTGAAGTAACAAACGCTTGAGAAACTCCAAATTTTCGCAGTTCTGATGCTCGAAACGAATCACTAGAACGGTCTAGGGGAAAACTACTCATACCGTTGTAATGGGGCGAGTTTCTACTTTCAGATGCAAGAGAAATTTTGCGGATTGGTCAATCCGTTCGCGAGATATGGCAGTTTTGAAGTAAGAAACGCTTGAGAAACTCCAAATTTTCGCAGTTCTGATGCTCGAAACGAATAACTAGAAGGGTCTAGGGGAAAACTACTCATACCGTTGTAATGGGGCTAGTTTCTACTTTCGGATGCAACAGAAACTTTTCGGATTGGTCAATCCGTTCGCGAGATATGGCAGTTTTGAGGAAAGAAACGCTTGAGAAACTCCAAATTTTCGCAGTTCTGATGCTCGAAACGAATAACTAGAACGGTCTAGGGGAAAACTACTCATACCGTTGTAATGGGGCGAGTTTCTACTTTCAGATGCAAGAGAAATTTTGCGGATTGGTCAATCCGTTCGCGAGATATGGCAGTTTTGGGGTAAGAAACGCTTGAGAAACTCAAAATTTTCGCAGTTCTGATGCTCGAAACGAATAACTAGAACTGCCTAGGGGAAAACTACTCATACCGTTGTAATGGGGCGAGTTTCTACTTTCAGATGCAAGAGAAATTTTGCCGATTGGTCAATCCGTTCGCGAGATATGGCAGTTTTGAAGTAAGAAACGCTTGAGAAACTCCAAATTTTCGCAGTTCTGATGCTCGAAACGAATAACTAGAACGGCCTAGGGGAAGACTACTCATACCGTTGTAATGGGGCAAGTTTCCACTTTCAGATGCAATAGAAACTTTGCGGATTGGTCAATCCGTTCGCGAGATATGGCAGTTTTGAGGTAAGAAACGCTTGAGAAACCCCAAATTTTCGCAGTTCTGAGGCTCGAAACGAATAACTAGAACGGTCTAGGGGAAAACTACTCATACCGTTGTAATGGGGCTAGTTTCTACTTTCAGATGCAACAGAAACTTTTCGGATTGGTCAATCCGTTCGCGAGATATGGCAATTTTGAGGTAAGAAACGCTTGAGAAACTCCAAATTTTCGCAGTTCTGATGCTCGAAACGAATAACTAGAACGGCCTAGGGGAAAACTACTCATACCGTTGTAATGGGGCGAGTTTCTACTTTCAGATGCAACAGAAACTTTGCGAATTGGTCAATCCGTTCGCGAGATATGGCAGTTTTGAGGTAAGAAACGCTTGAGAAACTCCAAATTTTCGCAGTTCTGATGCTCGAAACGAATAACTAGAACGGTCTAGGGGAAAACTACTCATACCGTTGTAATGGGGCGAGTTTCTACTTTCAGATGCAAGAGAAATTTTGCGGATTGGTCAATCCGTTCGCGAGATATGGCAGTTTTGGGGTTAGAAACGCTTGAGAAACTCAAAATTTTCGCAGTTCTGATGCTCGAAACGAATAACTAGAACTGCCTAGGGGAAAACTACTCATACCGTTGTAATGGGGCGAGTTTCTACTTTCAGATGCAAGAGAAATTTTGCGGATTGGTCAATCCGTTCGCGAGATATAGCAGTTTTGAAGTAAGAAACGCTTGAGAAACTCCAAATTTTCGCAGTTCTGATGCTCGAAACGAATAACTAGAAGGGTCTAGGGGAAAACTACTCATACCGTTGTAATGGGGCTAGTTTCTACTTTCGGATGCAACAGAAACTTTTCGGATTGGTCAATCCGTTCGCGAGATATGGCAGTTTTGAGGAAAGAAACGCTTGAGAAACTCCAAATTTTCGCAGTTCTGATGCTCGAAACGAATAACTAGAACGGTCTAGGGGAAAACTACTCATACCGTTGTAATGGGGCGAGTTTCTACTTTCAGATGCAAGAGAAATTTTGCGGATTGGTCAATCCGTTCGCGAGATATGGCAGTTTTGGGGTAAGAAACGCTTGAGAAACTCAAAATTTTCGCAGTTCTGATGCTCGAAACGAATAACTAGAACTGCCTAGGGGAAAACTACTCATACCGTTGTAATGGGGCGAGTTTCTACTTTCAGATGCAAGAGAAATTTTGCCGATTGGTCAATCCGTTCGCGAGATATGGCAGTTTTGAAGTAAGAAACGCTTGAGAAACTCCAAATTTTCGCAGTTCTGATGCTCGAAACGAATAACTAGAACGGCCTAGGGGAAGACTACTCATACCGTTGTAATGGGGCAAGTTTCCACTTTCAGATGCAACAGAAACTTTGCGGATTGGTCAATCCGTTCGCGAGATATGGCAGTTTTGAGGTAAGAAACGCTTGAGAAACCCCAAATTTTCGCAGTTCTGAGGCTCGAAACGAATAACTAGAACGGCCTAGGGGAAAACTACTCATACCGTTGTAATGGGGCGAGTTTCTACTTTCAGATGCAACAGAAACTTTGCGAATTGGTCAATCCGTTCGCGAGATATGGCAGTTTTGAGGTAAGAAACGCTTGAGAAACTCCAAATTTTCGCAGTTCTGATGCTCGAAACGAATAACTAGAACGGTCTAGGGGAAAACTACTCATACCGTTGTAATGGGGCGAGTTTCTACTTTCAGATGCAAGAGAAATTTTGCGGATTGGTCAATCCGTTCGCGAGATATGGCAGTTTTGGGGTTAGAAACGCTTGAGAAACTCAAAATTTTCGCAGTTCTGATGCTCGAAACGAATAACTAGAACTGCCTAGGGGAAAACTACTCATACCGTTGTAATGGGGCGAGTTTCTACTTTCAGATGCAAGAGAAATTTTGCGGATTTGTCAATCCGTTCGCGAGATATGGCAGTTTTGAAGTAAGAAACGCTTGAGAAACTCCAAATTTTCGCAGTTCTGATGCTCGAAACGAATAACTAGAAGGGTCTAGGGGAAAACTACTCATACCGTTGTAATGGGGCTAGTTTCTACTTTCGGATGCAACAGAAACTTTTCGGATTGGTCAATCCGTTCGCGAGATATGGCAGTTTTGAGGAAAGAAACGCTTGAGAAACTCCAAATTTTCGCAGTTCTGATGCTCGAAACGAATAACTAGAACGGTCTAGGGGAAAACTACTCATACCGTTGTAATGGGGCGAGTTTCTACTTTCAGATGCAAGAGAAATTTTGCGGATTGGTCAATCCGTTCGCGAGATATGGCAGTTTTGGGGTAAGAAACGCTTGAGAAACTCAAAATTTTCGCAGTTCTGATGCTCGAAACGAATAACTAGAACTGCCTAGGGGAAAACTACTCATACCGTTGTAATGGGGCGAGTTTCTACTTTCAGATGCAAGAGAAATTTTGCCGATTGGTCAATCCGTTCGCGAGATATGGCAGTTTTGAAGTAACAAACGCTTGAGAAACTCCAAATTTTCGCAGTTCTGATGCTCGAAACGAATAACTAGAACGGTCTAGGGGAAAACTACTCATACCGTTGTAATGGGGCGAGTTTCTACTTTCAGATGCAAGAGAAATTTTGCGGATTGGTCAATCCGTTCGCGAGATATGGCAGTTTTGAAGTAAGAAACGCTTGAGAAACTCCAAATTTTCGCAGTTCTGATGCTCGAAACGAATAACTAGAAGGGTCTAGGGGAAAACTACTCATACCGTTGTAATGGGGCTAGTTTCTACTTTCGGATGCAACAGAAACTTTTCGGATTGGTCAATCCGTTCGCGAGATATGGCAGTTTTGAGGAAAGAAACGCTTGAGAAACTCAAAATTTTCGCAGTTCTGATGCTCGAAACGAATAACTAGAACGGTCTAGGGGAAAACTACTCATACCGTTGTAATGGGGCGAGTTTCTACTTTCAGATGCAAGAGAAATTTTGCGGATTGGTCAATCCGTTCGCGAGATATGGCAGTTTTGGGGTAAGAAACGCTTGAGAAACTCAAAATTTTCGCAGTTCTGATGCTCGAAACGAATAACTAGAACTGCCTAGGGGAAAACTACTCATACCGTTGTAATGGGGCAAGTTTCCACTTTCAGATGCAACAGAAACTTTGCGGATTGGTCAATCCGTTCGCGAGATATGGCAGTTTTGAGGTAAGAAACGCTTGAGAAACCCCAAATTTTCGCAGTTCTGAGGCTCGAAACGAATAACTAGAACGGTCTAGGGGAAAACTACTCATACCGTTGTAGTGGGGCTAGTTTCTACTTTCAGATGCAACAGAAACTTTTCGGATTGGTCAATCCGTTCGCGAGATATGGCAATTTTGAGGTAAGAAACGCTTGAGAAACTCCAAATTTTCGCAGTTCTGATGCTCGAAACGAATAACTAGAACGGCCTAGGGGAAAACTACTCATACCGTTGTAATGGGGCGAGTTTCTACTTTCAGATGCAACAGAAACTTTGCGAATTGGTCAATCCGTTCGCGAGATATGGCAGTTTTGAGGTAAGAAACGCTTGAGAAACTCCAAATTTTCGCAGTTCTGATGCTCGAAACGAATAACTAGAACGGTCTAGGGGAAAACTACTCATACCGTTGTAATGGGGCGAGTTTCTACTTTCAGATGCAAGAGAAATTTTGCGGATTGGTCAATCCGTTCGCGAGATATGGCAGTTTTGGGGTTAGAAACGCTTGAGAAACTCAAAATTTTCGCAGTTCTGATGCTCGAAACGAATAACTAGAACTGCCTAGGGGAAAACTACTCATACCGTTGTAATGGGGCGAGTTTCTACTTTCAGATGCAAGAGAAATTTTGCGGATTGGTCAATCCGTTCGCGAGATATGGCAGTTTTGAAGTAAGAAACGCTTGAGAAACTCCAAATTTTCGCAGTTCTGATGCTCGAAACGAATAACTAGAAGGGTCTAGGGGAAAACTACTCATACCGTTGTAATGGGGCTAGTTTCTACTTTCGGATGCAACAGAAACTTTTCGGATTGGTCAATCCGTTCGCGAGATATGGCAGTTTTGAGGAAAGAAACGCTTGAGAAACTCCAAATTTTCGCAGTTCTGATGCTCGAAACGAATAACTAGAACGGTCTAGGGGAAAACTACTCATACCGTTGTAATGGGGCGAGTTTCTACTTTCAGATGCAAGAGAAATTTTGCGGTTTGGTCAATCCGTTCGCGAGATATGGCAGTTTTGGGGTAAGAAACGCTTGAGAAACTCAAAATTTTCGCAGTTCTGATGCTCGAAACGAATAACTAGAACTGCCTAGGGGAAAACTACTCATACCGTTGTAATGGGGCGAGTTTCTACTTTCAGATGCAAGAGAAATTTTGCCGATTGGTCAATCCGTTCGCGAGATATGGCAGTTTTGAAGTAAGAAACGCTTGAGAAACTCCAAATTTTCGCAGTTCTGATGCTCGAAACGAATAACTAGAACGGCCTAGGGGAAGACTACTCATACCGTTGTAATGGGGCAAGTTTCCACTTTCAGATGCAATAGAAACTTTGCGGATTGGTCAATCCGTTCGCGAGATATGGCAGTTTTGAGGTAAGAAACGCTTGAGAAACCCCAAATTTTCGCAGTTCTGAGGCTCGAAACGAATAACTAGAACGGTCTAGGGGAAAACTACTCATACCGTTGTAATGGGGCTAGTTTCTACTTTCAGATGCAACAGAAACTTTTCGGATTGGTCAATCCGTTCGCGAGATATGGCAATTTTGAGGTAAGAAACGCTTGAGAAACTCCAAATTTTCGCAGTTCTGATGCTCGAAACGAATAACTAGAACGGCCTAGGGGAAAACTACTCATACCGTTGTAATGGGGCGAGTTTCTACTTTCAGATGCAACAGAAACTTTGCGAATTGGTCAATCCGTTCGCGAGATATGGCAGTTTTGAGGTAAGAAACGCTTGAGAAACTCCAAATTTTCGCAGTTCTGATGCTCGAAACGAATAACTAGAACGGTCTAGGGGAAAACTACTCATACCGTTGTAATGGGGCGAGTTTCTACTTTCAGATGCAAGAGAAATTTTGCGGATTGGTCAATCCGTTCGCGAGATATGGCAGTTTTGGGGTTAGAAACGCTTGAGAAACTCAAAATTTTCGCAGTTCTGATGCTCGAAACGAATAACTAGAACTGCCTAGGGGAAAACTACTCATACCGTTGTAATGGGGCGAGTTTCTACTTTCAGATGCAAGAGAAATTTTGCGGATTGGTCAATCCGTTCGCGAGATATAGCAGTTTTGAAGTAAGAAACGCTTGAGAAACTCCAAATTTTCGCAGTTCTGATGCTCGAAACGAATAACTAGAAGGGTCTAGGGGAAAACTACTCATACCGTTGTAATGGGGCTAGTTTCTACTTTCGGATGCAACAGAAACTTTTCGGATTGGTCAATCCGTTCGCGAGATATGGCAGTTTTGAGGAAAGAAACGCTTGAGAAACTCCAAATTTTCGCAGTTCTGATGCTCGAAACGAATAACTAGAACGGTCTAGGGGAAAACTACTCATACCGTTGTAATGGGGCGAGTTTCTACTTTCAGATGCAAGAGAAATTTTGCGGATTGGTCAATCCGTTCGCGAGATATGGCAGTTTTGGGGTAAGAAACGCTTGAGAAACTCAAAATTTTCGCAGTTCTGATGCTCGAAACGAATAACTAGAACTGCCTAGGGGAAAACTACTCATACCGTTGTAATGGGGCGAGTTTCTACTTTCAGATGCAAGAGAAATTTTGCCGATTGGTCAATCCGTTCGCGAGATATGGCAGTTTTGAAGTAAGAAACGCTTGAGAAACTCCAAATTTTCGCAGTTCTGATGCTCGAAACGAATAACTAGAACGGCCTAGGGGAAGACTACTCATACCGTTGTAATGGGGCAAGTTTCCACTTTCAGATGCAACAGAAACTTTGCGGATTGGTCAATCCGTTCGCGAGATATGGCAGTTTTGAGGTAAGAAACGCTTGAGAAACCCCAAATTTTCGCAGTTCTGAGGCTCGAAACGAATAACTAGAACGGTCTAGGGGAAAACTACTCATACCGTTGTAATGGGGCTAGTTTCTACTTTCAGATGCAACAGAAACTTTTCGGATTGGTCAATCCGTTCGCGAGATATGGCAATTTTGAGGTAAGAAACGCTTGAGAAACTCCAAATTTTCGCAGTTCTGATGCTCGAAACGAATAACTAGAACGGCCTAGGGGAAAACTACTCATACCGTTGTAATGGGGCGAGTTTCTACTTTCAGATGGAACAGAAACTTTGCGAATTGGTCAATCCGTTCGCGAGATATGGCAGTTTTGAGGTAAGAAACGCTTGAGAAACTCCAAATTTTCGCAGTTCTGATGCTCGAAACGAATAACTAGAACGGTCTAGGGGAAAACTACTCATACCGTTGTAATGGGGCGAGTTTCTACTTTCAGATGCAAGAGAAATTTTGCGGATTGGTCAATCCGTTCGCGAGATATGGCAGTTTTGGGGTTAGAAACGCTTGAGAAACTCAAAATTTTCGCAGTTCTGATGCTCGAAACGAATAACTAGAACTGCCTAGGGGAAAACTACTCATACCGTTGTAATGGGGCGAGTTTCTACTTTCAGATGCAAGAGAAATTTTGCGGATTTGTCAATCCGTTCGCGAGATATGGCAGTTTTGAAGTAAGAAACGCTTGAGAAACTCCAAATTTTCGCAGTTCTGATGCTCGAAACGAATAACTAGAAGGGTCTAGGGGAAAACTACTCATACCGTTGTAATGGGGCTAGTTTCTACTTTCGGATGCAACAGAAACTTTTCGGATTGGTCAATCCGTTCGCGAGATATGGCAGTTTTGAGGAAAGAAACGCTTGAGAAACTCCAAATTTTCGCAGTTCTGATGCTCGAAACGAATAACTAGAACGGTCTAGGGGAAAACTACTCATACCGTTGTAATGGGGCGAGTTTCTACTTTCAGATGCAAGAGAAATTTTGCGGATTGGTCAATCCGTTCGCGAGATATGGCAGTTTTGGGGTAAGAAACGCTTGAGAAACTCAAAATTTTCGCAGTTCTGATGCTCGAAACGAATAACTAGAACTGCCTAGGGGAAAACTACTCATACCGTTGTAATGGGGCGAGTTTCTACTTTCAGATGCAAGAGAAATTTTGCCGATTGGTCAATCCGTTCGCGAGATATGGCAGTTTTGAAGTAACAAACGCTTGAGAAACTCCAAATTTTCGCAGTTCTGATGCTCGAAACGAATAACTAGAACGGTCTAGGGGAAAACTACTCATACCGTTGTAATGGGGCGAGTTTCTACTTTCAGATGCAAGAGAAATTTTGCGGATTGGTCAATCCGTTCGCGAGATATGGCAGATTTGAAGTAAGAAACGCTTGAGAAACTCCAAATTTTCGCAGTTCTGATGCTCGAAACGAATAACTAGAAGGGTCTAGGGGAAAACTACTCATACCGTTGTAATGGGGCTAGTTTCTACTTTCGGATGCAACAGAAACTTTTCGGATTGGTCAATCCGTTCGCGAGATATGGCAGTTTTGAGGAAAGAAACGCTTGAGAAACTCAAAATTTTCGCAGTTCTGATGCTCGAAACGAATAACTAGAACGGTCTAGGGGAAAACTACTCATACCGTTGTAATGGGGCGAGTTTCTACTTTCAGATGCAAGAGAAATTTTGCGGATTGGTCAATCCGTTCGCGAGATATGGCAGTTTTGGGGTAAGAAACGCTTGAGAAACTCAAAATTTTCGCAGTTCTGATGCTCGAAACGAATAACTAGAACTGCCTAGGGGAAAACTACTCATACCGTTGTAATGGGGCAAGTTTCCACTTTCAGATGCAACAGAAACTTTGCGGATTGGTCAATCCGTTCGCGAGATATGGCAGTTTTGAGGTAAGAAACGCTTGAGAAACCCCAAATTTTCGCAGTTCTGAGGCTCGAAACGAATAACTAGAACGGTCTAGGGGAAAACTACTCATACCGTTGTAATGGGGCTAGTTTCTACTTTCAGATGCAACAGAAACTTTTCGGATTGGTCAATCCGTTCGCGAGATATGGCAATTTTGAGGTAAGAAACGCTTGAGAAACTCCAAATTTTCGCAGTTCTGATGCTCGAAACGAATAACTAGAACGGCCTAGGGGAAAACTACTCATACCGTTGTAATGGGGCGAGTTTCTACTTTCAGATGCAACAGAAACTTGCGAATTGGTCAATCCGTTCGCGAGATATGGCAGTTTTGAGGTAAGAAACGCTTGAGAAACTCCAAATTTTCGCAGTTCTGATGCTCGAAACGAATAACTAGAACGGTCTAGGGGAAAACTACTCATACCGTTGTAATGGGGCGAGTTTCTACTTTAGATGCAAGAGAAATTTTGCGGATTGGTCAATCCGTTCGCGAGATATGGCAGTTTTGGGGTTAGAAACGCTTGAGAAACTCAAAATTTTCGCAGTTCTGATGCTCGAAAACGAATAACTAGAACTGCCTAGGGGAAAACTACTCATACCGTTGTAATGGGGCGAGTTTCTACTTTCAGATGCAAGAGAAATTTTGCGGATTGGTCAATCCGTTCGCGAGATATGGCAGTTTTGAAGTAAGAAACGCTTGAGAAACTCCAAATTTTCGCAGTTCTGATGCTCGAAACGAATAACTAGAAGGGTCTAGGGGAAAACTACTCATACCGTTGTAATGGGGCTAGTTTCTACTTTCGGATGCAACAGAAACTTTTCGGATTGGTCAATCCGTTCGCGAGATATGGCAGTTTTGAGGAAAGAAACGCTTGAGAAACTCCAAATTTTCGCAGTTCTGATGCTCGAAACGAATAACTAGAACGGTCTAGGGGAAAACTACTCATACCGTTGTAATGGGGCGAGTTTCTACTTTCAGATGCAAGAGAAATTTTGCGGATTGGTCAATCCGTTCGCGAGATATGGCAGTTTTGGGGTAAGAAACGCTTGAGAAACTCAAAATTTTCGCAGTTCTGATGCTCGAAACGAATAACTAGAACTGCCTAGGGGAAAACTACTCATACCGTTGTAATGGGGCGAGTTTCTACTTTCAGATGCAAGAGAAATTTTGCCGATTGGTCAATCCGTTCGCGAGATATGGCAGTTTTGAAGTAAGAAACGCTTGAGAAACTCCAAATTTTCGCAGTTCTGATGCTCGAAACGAATAACTAGAACGGCCTAGGGGAAGACTACTCATACCGTTGTAATGGGGCAAGTTTCCACTTTCAGATGCAACAGAAACTTTGCGGATTGGTCAATCCGTTCGCGAGATATGGCAGTTTTGAGGTAAGAAACGCTTGAGAAACCCCAAATTTTCGCAGTTCTGAGGCTCGAAACGAATAACTAGAACGGTCTAGGGGAAAACTACTCATACCGTTGTAATGGGGCGAGTTTCTACTTTCAGATGCAAGAGAAATTTTGCGGATTGGTCAATCCGTTCGCGAGATATGGCAGTTTTGGGGTTAGAAACGCTTGAGAAACTCAAAATTTTCGCAGTTCTGATGCTCGAAACGAATAACTAGAACTGCCTAGGGGAAAACTACTCATACCGTTGTAATGGGGCGAGTTTCTACTTTCAGATGCAAGAGAAATTTTGCGGATTGGTCAATCCGTTCGCGAGATATGGCAGTTTTGAAGTAAGAAACGCTTGAGAAACTCCAAATTTTCGCAGTTCTGATGCTCGAAACGAATAACTAGAAGGGTCTAGGGGAAAACTACTCATACCGTTGTAATGGGGCTAGTTTCTATTTTCGGATGCAACAGAAACTTTTCGGATTGGTCAATCCGTTCGCGAGATATGGCAGTTTTGAGGAAAGAAACGCTTGAGAAACTCCAAATTTTCGCAGTTCTGATGCTCGAAACGAATAACTAGAACGGTCTAGGGGAAAACTACTCATACCGTTGTAATGGGGCGAGTTTCTACTTTCAGATGCAAGAGAAATTTTGCGGATTGGTCAATCCGTTCGCGAGATATGGCAGTTTTGGGGTAAGAAACGCTTGAGAAACTCAAAATTTTCGCAGTTCTGATGCTCGAAACGAATAACTAGAACTGCCTAGGGGAAAACTACTCATACCGTTGTAATGGGGCGAGTTTCTACTTTCAGATGCAAGAGAAATTTTGCCGATTGGTCAATCCGTTCGCGAGATATGGCAGTTTTGAAGTAACAAACGCTTGAGATACTCCAAATTTTCGCAGTTCTGATGCTCGAAACGAATAACTAGAACGGTCTAGGGGAAAACTACTCATACCGTTGTAATGGGGCGAGTTTCTACTTTCAGATGCAAGAGAAATTTTGCGGATTGGTCAATCCGTTCGCAAGATATGGCAGTTTTGAAGTAAGAAACGCTTGAGAAACTCCAAATTTTCGCAGTTCTGATGCTCGAAACGAATAACTAGAAGGGTCTAGGGGAAAACTACTCATACCGTTGTAATGGGGCTAGTTTCTACTTTCGGATGCAACAGAAACTTTTCGGATTGGTCAATCCGTTCGCGAGATATGGCAGTTTTGAGGAAAGAAGCGCTTGAGAAACTCCAAATTTTCGCAGTTCTGATGCTCGAAACGAATAACTAGAACGGTCTAGGGGAAAACTACTCATACCGTTGTAATGGGGCGAGTTTCTACTTTCAGATGCAAGAGAAATTTTGCGGATTGGTCAATCCGTTCGCGAGATATGGCAGTTTTGGGGTAAGAAACGCTTGAGAAACTCAAAATTTTCGCAGTTCTTATGCTCGAAACGAATAACTAGAACTGCCTAGGGGAAAACTACTCATACCGTTGTAATGGGGCGAGTTTCTACTTTCAGATGCAAGAGAAATTTTGCCGATTGGTCAATCCGTTCGCGAGATATGGCAGTTTTGAAGTAAGAAAAGCTTGAGAAACTCCAAATTTTCGCAGTTCTGATGCTCGAAACGAATAACTAGAACGGCCTAGGGGAAGACTACTCATACCGTTGTAATGGGGCAAGTTTCCACTTTCAGATGCAACAGAAACTTTGCGGATTGGTCAATCCGTTCGCGAGATATGGCAGTTTTGAGGTAAGAAACGCTTGAGAAACCCCAAATTTTCGCAGTTCTGAGGCTCGAAACGAATAACTAGAACGGTCTAGGGGAAAACTACTCATACCGTTGTAATGGGGCTAGTTTCTACTTTCAGATGCAACAGAAACTTTTCGGATTGGTCAATCCGTTCGCGAGATATGGCAATTTTGAGGTAAGAAACGCTTGAGAAACTCCAAATTTTCGCAGTTCTGATGCTCGAAACGAATAACTAGAACGGCCTAGGGGAAAACTACTCATACCGTTGTAATGGGGCGAGTTTCTACTTTCAGATGCAACAGAATCTTTGCGAATTGGTCAATCCGTTCGCGAGATATGGCAGTTTTGAGGTAAGAAACGCTTGAGAAACTCCAAATTTTCGCAGTTCTGATGCTCGAAACGAATAACTAGAACGGTCTAGGGGAAAACTACTCATACCGTTGTAATGGGGCGAGTTTCTACTTTCAGATGGAAGAGAAATTTTGCGGATTGGTCAATCCGTTCGCGAGATATGGCAGTTTTGGGGTAAGAAACGCTTGAGAAACTCAAAATTTTCGCAGTTCTGATGCTCGAAACGAATAACTAGAACTGCCTAGGGGAAAACTACTCATACCGTTGTAATGGGGCGAGTTTCTACTTTCAGACGCAAGAGAAATTTTGCCGATTGGTCAATCCGTTCGCGAGATATGGCAGTTTTGAAGTAAGAAACGCTTGAGAAACTCAAAATTTTCGCAGTTCTGATGCTCGAAATGTATAACTAGAACGGCCTACGGGAAAACTACTCATACCGTTGTAATGGGGCGAGTTTCTACTTTCAGATGCAACAGAAACTTTGCGGATTTGTCTATCCGTTCGCGAGATATGGCAGTTTTGAAGTAAGAAACGCTTGTGAAACTCCAAATTTTCGCAGTTCTGAGGCTCGAAACGAATAACTAGAACGGCCTAGGGGAAAACTACTCATACCGTTGTAATGGGGCGAGCTTCCACTTTCAGACGCAAGAGAAATTTTGCGGATCGGTCAATCCGTTCGCGAGATATGGCAGTTTTGGTGTAAGAAACGCTTGAGAAACTCAAAATTTTCGCAGTTCTGATGCTCGAAACGAATAACTAGAACGGCCTAGGGGAAAACTACTCATACCGTTGTAATGGGGCGAGTTTCTACTTTCAGATGCAAGAGAAATTTTGCGGATTGGTCAATCCGTTCGTGAGATATGGCAGTTTTGGGGTAAGAAACGCTTGAGAAACTCCAAATTTTCGCAGTTCTGATGCTCGAAACGAATAACTAGAACGGCCTAGGGGAAAACTACTCATACCGTTGTAATGGGGCTAGTTTCTACTTTCAGATGCAACAGAAACTTATCGGATTGGTCAATCCGTTCGCGAGATATGGCAGTTTTGAGGTAAGAAACGCTTGAGAAACTCCAAATTTTCGCAGTTCTGATGCTCGAAACAAATAACTAGAACGGCCTAGGGGAAAACTACTCATACCGTTGTAATGGGGCTAGTTTCTACTTTCAGATGCAACAGAAACTTTTCGGATTGGTCAATCCGTTCGCGAGATATGGCAGATTTGAAGTAAGAAACGCTTGAGAAACTCCAAATTTTCGCAGTACTGATGCTCGAAACAAATAACTAGAACGGTCTAGGGGAAAACTACTCATACCGTTGTAATGGGGCGAGTTTCTACTTTCAGATGCAACAGAATCTTTGCGAATTGGTCAATCCGTTCGCGAGATATGGCAGTTTTGAGGTAAGAAACGCTTGAGAAACTCCAAATTTTCGCAGTTCTGATGCTCGAAACGAATAACTAGAACGGTCTAGGGGAAAACTACTCATACCGTTGTAATGGGGCGAGTTTCTACTTTCAGATGCAAGAGAAATTTTGCGGATTGGTCAATCCGTTCGCGAGATATGGCAGTTTTGGGGTAAGAAACGCTTGAGAAACTCAAAATTTTCGCAGTTCTGATGCTCGAAACGAATAACTAGAACTGCCTAGGGGAAAACTACTCATACCGTTGTAATGGGGCGAGTTTCTACTTTCAGATGCAAGAGAAATTTTGCCGATTGGTCAATCCGTTCGCGAGATATGGCAGTTTTGAAGTAAGAAACGCTTGAGAAACTCAAAATTTTCGCAGTTCTGATGCTCGAAATGTATAACTAGAACGGCCTACGGGAAAACTACTCATACCGTTGTAATGGGGCGAGTTTCTACTTTCAGATGCAACAGAAACTTTGCGGATTTGTCTATCCGTTCGCGAGATATGGCAGTTTTGAAGTAAGAAACGCTTGTGAAACTCCAAATTTTCGCAGTTCTGAGGCTCGAAACGAATAACTAGAACGGCCTAGGGGAAAACTACTCATACCGTTGTAATGGGGCGAGCTTCCACTTTCAGACGCAAGAGAAATTTTGCGGATCGGTCAATCCGTTCGCGAGATATGGCAGTTTTGGTGTAAGAAACGCTTGAGAAACTCAAAATTTTCGCAGTTCTGATGCTCGAAACGAATAACTAGAACGGCCTAGGGGAAAACTACTCATACCGTTGTAATGGGGCGAGTTTCTACTTTCAGATGCAAGAGAAATTTTGCGGATTGGTCAATCCGTTCGTGAGATATGGCAGTTTTGGGGTAAGAAACGCTTGAGAAACTCCAAATTTTCGCAGTTCTGATGCTCGAAACGAATAACTAGAACGGCCTAGGGGAAAACTACTCATACCGTTGTAATGGGGCTAGTTTCTACTTTCAGATGCAACAGAAACTTATCGGATTGGTCAATCCGTTCGCGAGATATGGCAGTTTTGAGGTAAGAAACGCTTGAGAAACTCCAAATTTTCGCAGTTCTGATGCTCGAAACAAATAACTAGAACGGCCTAGGGGAAAACTACTCATACCGTTGTAATGGGGCTAGTTTCTACTTTCAGATGCAACAGAAACTTTTCGGATTGGTCAATCCGTTCGCGAGATATGGCAGATTTGAAGTAAGAAACGCTTGAGAAACTCCAAATTTTCGCAGTACTGATGCTCGAAACAAATAACTAGAACGGCCTACGGGAAAACTACTCATACCGTTGTAATGGGGCGAGTTTCTACTTTCAGATGCAAGAGAAATTTTGCGGATTGGTCAATCCGTTCGCGAGATATGGCAGTTTTGGGGTAAGAAACGCTTGAGAAACTCAAAATTTTCGCAGTTCTGATGCTCGAAACGAATAACTAGAACTGCCTAGGGGAAAACTACTCATACCGTTGTAATGGGGCGAGTTTCTACTTTCAGATGCAAGAGAAATTTTGCCGATTGGTCAATCCGTTCGCGAGATATGGCAGTTTTGAAGTAAGAAACGCTTGAGAAACTCCAAATTTTCGCAGTTCTGATGCTCGAAACGAATAACTAGAACGGCCTAGGGGAAGACTACTCATACCGTTGTAATGGGGCAAGTTTCCACTTTCAGATGCAACAGAAACTTTGCGGATTGGTCAATCCGTTCGCGAGATATGGCAGTTTTGAGGTAAGAAACGCTTGAGAAACCCCAAATTTTCGCAGTTCTGAGGCTCGAAACGAATAACTAGAACGGTCTAGGGGAAAACTACTCATACCGTTGTAATGGGGCTAGTTTCTACTTTCAGATGCAACAGAAACTTTTCGGATTGGTCAATCCGTTCGCGAGATATGGCAATTTTGAGGTAAGAAACGCTTGAGAAACTCCAAATTTTCGCAGTTCTGATGCTCGAAACGAATAACTAGAACGGCCTGGGGAAAACTACTCATACCGTTGTAATGGGGCGAGTTTCTACTTTCAGATGCAACAGAAACTTTGCGAATTGGTCAATCCGTTCGCGAGATATGGCAGTTTTGAGGTAAGAAACGCTTGAGAAACTCCAAATTTTCGCAGTTCTGATGCTCGAAACGAATAACTAGAACGGTCTAGGGGAAAACTACTCATACCGTTGTAATGGGGCGAGTTTCTACTTTCAGATGCAAGAGAAATTTTGCGGATTGGTCAATCCGTTCGCGAGATATGGCAGTTTTGGGTTAGAAACGCTTGAGAAACTCAAAATTTTCGCAGTTCTGATGCTCGAAACGAATAACTAGAACTGCCTAGGGGAAAACTACTCATACCGTTGTAATGGGGCGGGTTTCTACTTTCAGATGCAAGAGAAATTTTGCGGATTGGTCAATCCGTTCGCGAGATATGGCAGTTTTGAAGTAAGAAACGCTTGAGAAACTCCAAATTTTCGCAGTTCTGATGCTCGAAACGAATAACTAGAAGGGTCTAGGGGAAAACTACTCATACCGTTGTAATGGGGCTAGTTTCTACTTTCGGATGCAACAGAAACTTTTCGGATTGGTCAATCCGTTCGCGAGATATGGCAGTTTTGAGGAAAGAAACGCTTGAGAAACTCCAAATTTTCGCAGTTCTGATGCTCGAAACGAATAACTAGAACGGTCTAGGGGAAAACTACTCATACCGTTGTAATGGGGCGAGTTTCTACTTTCAGATGCAAGAGAAATTTTGCGGATTGGTCAATCCGTTCGCGAGATATGGCAGTTTTGGGGTAAGAAACGCTTGAGAAACTCAAAATTTTCGCAGTTCTGATGCTCGAAACGAATAACTAGAACTGCCTAGGGGAAAACTACTCATACCGTTGTAATGGGGCGAGTTTCTACTTTCAGATGCAAGAGAAATTTTGCGGATTGGTCAATCCGTTCGCGAGATATGGCAGTTTTGGGTTAGAAACGCTTGAGAAACTCAAAATTTTCGCAGTTCTGATGCTCGAAACGAATAACTAGAACTGCCTAGGGGAAAACTACTCATACCGTTGTAATGGGGCGGGTTTCTACTTTCAGATGCAAGAGAAATTTTGCGGATTGGTCAATCCGTTCGCGAGATATGGCAGTTTTGAAGTAAGAAACGCTTGAGAAACTCCAAATTTTCGCAGTTCTGATGCTCGAAACGAATAACTAGAAGGGTCTAGGGGAAAACTACTCATACCGTTGTAATGGGGCTAGTTTCTACTTTCGGATGCAACAGAAACTTTTCGGATTGGTCAATCCGTTCGCGAGATATGGCAGTTTTGAGGAAAGAAACGCTTGAGAAACTCCAAATTTTCGCAGTTCTGATGCTCGAAACGAATAACTAGAACGGTCTAGGGGAAAACTACTCATACCGTTGTAATGGGGCGAGTTTCTACTTTCAGATGCAACAGAAATTTTGCGGATTGGTCAATCCGTTCGCGAGATATGGCAGTTTTGGGGTAAGAAACGCTTGAGAAACTCAAAATTTTCGCAGTTCTGATGCTCGAAACGAATAACTAGAACTGCCTAGGGGAAAACTACTCATACCGTTGTAATGGGGCGAGTTTCTACTTTCAGATGCAAGAGAAATTTTGCCGATTGGTCAATCCGTTCGCGAGATATGGCAGTTTTGAAGTAACAAACGCTTGAGAAACTCCAAATTTTCGCAGTTCTGATGCTCGAAACGAATAACTAGAACGGTCTAGGGGAAAACTACTCATACCGTTGTAATGGGGCGAGTTTCTACTTTCAGATGCAAGAGAAATTTTGCGGATTGGTCAATCCGTTCGCGAGATATGGCAGTTTTGAAGTAAGAAACGCTTGAGAAACTCCAAATTTTCGCAGTTCTGATGCTCGAAACGAATAACTAGAAGGGTCTAGGGGAAAACTACTCATACCGTTGTAATGGGGCTAGTTTCTACTTTCGGATGCAACAGAAACTTTTCGGATTGGTCAATCCGTTCGCGAGATATGGCAGTTTTGAGGAAAGAAACGCTTGAGAAACTCCAAATTTTCGCAGTTCTGATGCTCGAAACGAATAACTAGAACGGTCTAGGGGAAAACTACTCATACCGTTGTAATGGGGCGAGTTTCTACTTTCAGATGCAAGAGAAATTTTGCGGATTGGTCAATCCGTTCGCGAGATATGGCAGTTTTGGGGTAAGAAACGCTTGAGAAACTCAAAATTTTCGCAGTTCTGATGCTCGAAACGAATAACTAGAACTGCCTAGGGGAAAACTACTCATACCGTTGTAATGGGGCGAGTTTCTACTTTCAGATGCAAGAGAAATTTTGCCGATTGGTCAATCCGTTCGCGAGATATGGCAGTTTTGAAGTAAGAAACGCTTGAGAAACTCCAAATTTTCGCAGTTCTGATGCTCGAAACGAATAACTAGAACGGCCTAGGGGAAGACTACTCATACCGTTGTAATGGGGCAAGTTTCCACTTTCAGATGCAACAGAAACTTTGCGGATTGGTCAATCCGTTCGCGAGATATGGCAGTTTTGAGGTAAGAAACGCTTGAGAAACCCCAAATTTTCGCAGTTCTGAGGCTCGAAACGAATAACTAGAACGGTCTAGGGGAAAACTACTCATACCGTTGTAATGGGGCTAGTTTCTACTTTCAGATGCAACAGAAACTTTTCGGATTGGTCAATCCGTTCGCGAGATATGGCAATTTTGAGGTAAGAAACGCTTGAGAAACTCCAAATTTTCGCAGTTCTGATGCTCGAAACGAATAACTAGAACGGCCTAGGGGAAAACTACTCATACCGTTGTAATGGGGCGAGTTTCTACTTTCAGATGCAAGAGAAATTTTGCCGATTGGTCAATCCGTTCGCGAGATATGGCAGTTTTGAGGTAAGAAACGCTTGAGAAACTCCAAATTTTCGCAGTTCTGATGCTCGAAACGAATAACTAGAACGGTCTAGGGGAAAACTACTCATACCGTTGTAATGGGGCGAGTTTCTACTTTCAGATGCAAGAGAAATTTTGCGGATTGGTCAATCCGTTCGCGAGATATGGCAGTTTTGGGGTTAGAAACGCTTGAGATACTCAAAATTTTCGCAGTTCTGATGCTCGAAACGAATAACTAGAACTGCCTAGGGGAAAACTACTCATACCGTTGTAATGGGGCGGGTTTCTACTTTCAGATGCAAGAGAAATTTTGCGGATTGGTCAATCCGTTCGCGAGATATGGCAGTTTTGAAGTAAGAAACGCTTGAGAAACTCCAAATTTTCGCAGTTCTGATGCTCGAAACGAATAACTAGAAGGGTCTAGGGGAAAACTACTCATACCGTTGTAATGGGGCTAGTTTCTACTTTCGGATGCAACAGAAACTTTTCGGATTGGTCAATCCGTTCGCGAGATATGGCAGTTTTGAGGAAAGAAACGCTTGAGAAACTCCAAATTTTCGCAGTTCTGATGCTCGAAACGAATAACTAGAACGGTCTAGGGGAAAACTACTCATACCGTTGTAATGGGGCGAGTTTCTACTTTCAGATGCAAGAGAAATTTTGCGGATTGGTCAATCCGTTCGCGAGATATGGCAGTTTTGGGGTAAGAAACGCTTGAGAAACTCAAAATTTTCGCAGTTCTGATGCTCGAAACGAATAACTAGAACTGCCTAGGGGAAAACTACTCATACCGTTGTAATGGGGCGAGTTTCTACTTTCAGATGCAAGAGAAATTTTGCCGATTGGTCAATCCGTTCGCGAGATATGGCAGTTTTGAAGTAACAAACGCTTGAGAAACTCCAAATTTTCGCAGTTCTGATGCTCGAAACGAATAACTAGAACGGTCTAGGGGAAAACTACTCATACCGTTGTAATGGGGCGAGTTTCTACTTTCAGATGCAAGAGAAATTTTGCGGATTGGTCAATCCGTTCGCGAGATATGGCAGTTTTGAAGTAAGAAACGCTTGAGAAACTCCAAATTTTCGCAGTTCTGATGCTCGAAACGAATAACTAGAAGGGTCTAGGGGAAAACTACTCATACCGTTGTAATGGGGCTAGTTTCTACTTTCGGATGCAACAGAAACTTTTCGGATTGGTCAATCCGTTCGCGAGATATGGCAGTTTTGAGGAAAGAAACGCTTGAGAAACTCCAAATTTTCGCAGTTCTGATGCTCGAAACGAATAACTAGAACGGTCTAGGGGAAAACTACTCATACCGTTGTAATGGGGCGAGTTTCTACTTTCAGATGCAAGAGAAATTTTGCGGATTGGTCAATCCGTTCGCGAGATATGGCAGTTTTGGGGTAAGAAACGCTTGAGAAACTCAAAATTTTCGCAGTTCTGATGCTCGAAACGAATAACTAGAACTGCCTAGGGGAAAACTACTCATACCGTTGTAATGGGGCGAGTTTCTACTTTCAGATGCAAGAGAAATTTTGCCGATTGGTCAATCCGTTCGCGAGATATGGCAGTTTTGAAGTAAGAAACGCTTGAGAAACTCCAAATTTTCGCAGTTCTGATGCTCGAAACGAATAACTAGAACGGCCTAGGGGAAGACTACTCATACCGTTGTAATGGGGCAAGTTTCCACTTTCAGATGCAACAGAAACTTTGCGGATTGGTCAATCCGTTCGCGAGATATGGCAGTTTTGAGGTAAGAAACGCTTGAGAAACCCCAAATTTTCGCAGTTCTGAGGCTCGAAACGAATAACTAGAACGGTCTAGGGGAAAACTACTCATACCGTTGTAATGGGGCTAGTTTCTACTTTCAGATGCAACAGAAACTTTTCGGATTGGTCAATCCGTTCGCGAGATATGGCAATTTTGAGGTAAGAAACGCTTGAGAAACTCCAAATTTTCGCAGTTCTGATGCTCGAAACGAATAACTAGAACGGCCTAGGGGAAAACTACTCATACCGTTGTAATGGGGCGAGTTTCTACTTTCAGATGCAACAGAAACTTTGCGAATTGGTCAATCCGTTCGCGAGATATGGCAGTTTTGAGGTAAGAAACGCTTGAGAAACTCCAAATTTTCGCAGTTCTGATGCTCGAAACGAATAACTAGAACGGTCTAGGGGAAAACTACTCATACCGTTGTAATGGGGCGAGTTTCTACTTTCAGATGCAAGAGAAATTTTGCGGATTGGTCAATCCGTTCGCGAGATATGGCAGTTTTGGGGTTAGAAACGCTTGAGATACTCAAAATTTTCGCAGTTCTGATGCTCGAAACGAATAACTAGAACTGCCTAGGGGAAAACTACTCATACCGTTGTAATGGGGCGGGTTTCTACTTTCAGATGCAAGAGAAATTTTGCGGATTGGTCAATCCGTTCGCGAGATATGGCAGTTTTGAAGTAAGAAACGCTTGAGAAACTCCAAATTTTCGCAGTTCTGATGCTCGAAACGAATAACTAGAAGGGTCTAGGGGAAAACTACTCATACCGTTGTAATGGGGCTAGTTTCTACTTTCGGATGCAACAGAAACTTTTCGGATTGGTCAATCCGTTCGCGAGATATGGCAGTTTTGAGGAAAGAAACGCTTGAGAAACTCCAAATTTTCGCAGTTCTGATGCTCGAAACGAATAACTAGAACGGTCTAGGGGAAAACTACTCATACCGTTGTAATGGGGCGAGTTTCTACTTTCAGATGCAAGAGAAATTTTGCGGATTGGTCAATCCGTTCGCGAGATATGGCAGTTTTGGGGTAAGAAACGCTTGAGAAACTCAAAATTTTCGCAGTTCTGATGCTCGAAACGAATAACTAGAACTGCCTAGGGGAAAACTACTCATACCGTTGTAATGGGGCGAGTTTCTACTTTCAGATGCAAGAGAAATTTTGCCGATTGGTCAATCCGTTCGCGAGATATGGCAGTTTTGAAGTAACAAACGCTTGAGAAACTCCAAATTTTCGCAGTTCTGATGCTCGAAACGAATAACTAGAACGGTCTAGGGGAAAACTACTCATACCGTTGTAATGGGGCGAGTTTCTACTTTCAGATGCAAGAGAAATTTTGCGGATTGGTCAATCCGTTCGCGAGATATGGCAGTTTTGAAGTAAGAAACGCTTGAGAAACTCCAAATTTTCGCAGTTCTGATGCTCGAAACGAATAACTAGAAGGGTCTAGGGGAAAACTACTCATACCGTTGTAATGGGGCTAGTTTCTACTTTCGGATGCAACAGAAACTTTTCGGATTGGTCAATCCGTTCGCGAGATATGGCAGTTTTGAGGAAAGAAACGCTTGAGAAACTCCAAATTTTCGCAGTTCTGATGCTCGAAACGAATAACTAGAACGGTCTAGGGGAAAACTACTCATACCGTTGTAATGGGGCGAGTTTCTACTTTCAGATGCAAGAGAAATTTTACGGATTGGTCAATCCGTTCGCGAGATATGGCAGTTTTGGGGTAAGAAACGCTTGAGAAACTCAAAATTTTCGCAGTTCTGATGCTCGAAACGAATAACTAGAACTGCCTAGGGGAAAACTACTCATACCGTTGTAATGGGGCGAGTTTCTACTATCAGATGCAAGAGAAATTTTGCCGATTGGTCAATCCGTTCGCGAGATATGGCAGTTTTGAAGAAAGAAACGCTTGAGAAACTCCAAATTTTCGCAGTTCTGATGCTCGAAACGAATAACTAGAACGGCCTAGGGGAAGACTACTCATACCGTTGTAATGGGGCAAGTTTCCACTTTCAGATGCAACAGAAACTTTGCGGATTGGTCAATCCGTTCGCGAGATATGGCAGTTTTGAGGTAAGAAACGCTTGAGAAACCCCAAATTTTCGCAGTTCTGAGGCTCGAAACGAATAACTAGAACGGTCTAGGGGAAAACTACTCATACCGTTGTAATGGGGCTAGTTTCTACTTTCAGATGCAACAGAAACTTTTCGGATTGGTCAATCCGTTCGCGAGATATGGCAATTTTGAGGTAAGAAACGCTTGAGAAACTCCAAATTTTCGCAGTTCTGATGCTCGAAACGAATAACTAGAACGGTCTAGGGGAAAACTACTCATACCGTTGTAATGGGGCGAGTTTCTACTTTCAGATGCAAGAGAAATTTTGCGGATTGGTCAATCCGTTCGCGAGATATGGCAGTTTTGGGGTTAGAAACGCTTGAGAAACTCAAAATTTTCGCAGTTCTGATGCTCGAAACGAATAACTAGAACTGCCTAGGGGAAAACTACTCATACCGTTGTAATGGGGCGAGTTTCTACTTTCAGATGCAACAGAAACTTTTCGGATTGGTCAATCCGTTCGCGAGATATGGCAATTTTGAGGTAAGAAACGCTTGAGAAACTCCAAATTTTCGCAGTTCTGATGCTCGAAACGAATAACTAGAACGGCCTAGGGGAAAACTACTCATACCGTTGTAATGGGGCGAGTTTCTACTTTCAGATGCAACAGAATCTTTGCGAATTGGTCAATCCGTTCGCGAGATATGGCAGTTTTGAGGTAAGAAACGCTTGAGAAACTCCAAATTTTCGCAGTTCTGATGCTCGAAACGAATAACTAGAACGGTCTAGGGGAAAACTACTCATACCGTTGTAATGGGGCGAGTTTCTACTTTCAGATGCAAGAGAAATTTTGCGGATTGGTCAATCCGTTCGCGAGATATGGCAGTTTTGGGGTAAGAAACGCTTGAGAAACTCAAAATTTTCGCAGTTCTGATGCTCGAAACGAATAACTAGAACTGCCTAGGGGAAAACTACTCATACCGTTGTAATGGGGCGAGTTTCTACTTTCAGATGCAAGAGAAATTTTGCCGATTGGTCAATCCGTTCGCGAGATATGGCAGTTTTGAAGTAAGAAACGCTTGAGAAACTCAAAATTTTCGCAGTTCTGATGCTCGAAATGTATAACTAGAACGGCCTACGGGAAAACTACTCATACCGTTGTAATGGGGCGAGTTTCTACTTTCAGATGCAACAGAAACTTTGCGGATTTGTCTATCCGTTCGCGAGATATGGCAGTTTTGAGGTAAGAAACGCTTGTGAAACTCCAAATTTTCGCAGTTCTGAGGCTCGAAACGAATAACTAGAACGGCCTAGGGGAAAACTACTCATACCGTTGTAATGGGGCGAGCTTCCACTTTCAGACGCAAGAGAAATTTTGCGGATCGGTCAATCCGTTCGCGAGATATGGCAGTTTTGGTGTAAGAAACGCTTGAGAAACTCAAAATTTTCGCAGTTCTGATGCTCGAAACGAATAACTAGAACGGCCTAGGGGAAAACTACTCATACCGTTGTAATGGGGCGAGTTTCTACTTTCAGATGCAAGAGAAATTTTGCGGATTGGTCAATCCGTTCGTGAGATATGGCAGTTTTGGGGTAAGAAACGCTTGAGAAACTCCAAATTTTCGCAGTTCTGATGCTCGAAACGAATAACTAGAACGGCCTAGGGGAAAACTACTCATACCGTTGTAATGGGGCTAGTTTCTACTTTCAGATGCAACAGAAACTTATCGGATTGGTCAATCCGTTCGCGAGATATGGCAGTTTTGAGGTAAGAAACGCTTGAGAAACTCCAAATTTTCGCAGTTCTGATGCTCGAAACCAATAACTAGAACGGTCTAGGGGAAAACTACTCATACCGTTGTAATGGGGCTAGTTTCTACTTTCGGATGCAACAGAAACTTTTCGGATTTGTCAATCCGTTCGCGAGATATGGCAGTTTTGAGGTAAGAAACGCTTGAGAAACTCCAAATTTTCGCAGTTCTGATGCTCGAAACGAATAACTAGAACGGTCTAGGGGAAAACTACTCATACCGTTGTAATGGGGCGAGTTTCTACTTTCAGATGCAACAGAATCTTTGCGAATTGGTCAATCCGTTCGCGAGATATGGCAGTTTTGAGGTAAGAAACGCTTGAGAAACTCCAAATTTTCGCAGTTCTGATGCTCGAAACGAATAACTAGAACGGCCTAGGGGAAAACTACTCATACCGTTGTAATGGGGCGAGTTTCTACTTTCAGATGCAACAGAATCTTTGCGAATTGGTCAATCCGTTCGCGAGATATGGCAGTTTTGAGGTAAGAAACGCTTGAGAAACTCCAAATTTTCGCAGTTCTGATGCTCGAAACGAATAACTAGAACGGTCTAGGGGAAAACTACTCATACCGTTGTAATGGGGCGAGTTTCTACTTTCAGATGCAAGAGAAATTTTGCGGATTGGTCAATCCGTTCGCGAGATATGGCAGTTTTGGGGTAAGAAACGCTTGAGAAACTCAAAATTTTCGCAGTTCTGATGCTCGAAACGAATAACTAGAACTGCCTAGGGGAAAACTACTCATACCGTTGTAATGGGGCGAGTTTCTACTTTCAGATGCAAGAGAAATTTTGCCGATTGGTCAATCCGTTCGCGAGATATGGCAGTTTTGAAGTAAGAAACGCTTGAGAAACTCAAAATTTTCGCAGTTCTGATGCTCGAAATGTATAACTAGAACGGCCTACGGGAAAACTACTCATACCGTTGTAATGGGGCGAGTTTCTACTTTCAGATGCAACAGAAACTTTGCGGATTTGTCTATCCGTTCGCGAGATATGGCAGTTTTGAGGTAAGAAACGCTTGTGAAACTCCAAATTTTCGCAGTTCTGAGGCTCGAAACGAATAACTAGAACGGCCTAGGGGAAAACTACTCATACCGTTGTAATGGGGCGAGCTTCCACTTTCAGACGCAAGAGAAATTTTGCGGATCGGTCAATCCGTTCGCGAGATATGGCAGTTTTGGTGTAAGAAACGCTTGAGAAACTCAAAATTTTCGCAGTTCTGATGCTCGAAACGAATAACTAGAACGGCCTAGGGGAAAACTACTCATACCGTTGTAATGGGGCGAGTTTCTACTTTCAGATGCAAGAGAAATTTTGCGGATTGGTCAATCCGTTCGTGAGATATGGCAGTTTTGGGGTAAGAAACGCTTGAGAAACTCCAAATTTTCGCAGTTCTGATGCTCGAAACGAATAACTAGAACGGCCTAGGGGAAAACTACTCATACCGTTGTAATGGGGCTAGTTTCTACTTTCAGATGCAACAGAAACTTATCGGATTGGTCAATCCGTTCGCGAGATATGGCAGTTTTGAGGTAAGAAACGCTTGAGAAACTCCAAATTTTCGCAGTTCTGATGCTCGAAACCAATAACTAGAACGGTCTAGGGGAAAACTACTCATACCGTTGTAATGGGGCTAGTTTCTACTTTCGGATGCAACAGAAACTTTTCGGATTTGTCAATCCGTTCGCGAGATATGGCAGTTTTGAGGTAAGAAACGCTTGAGAAACTCCAAATTTTCGCAGTTCTGATGCTCGAAACGAATAACTAGAACGGTCTAGGGGAAAACTACTCATACCGTTGTAATGGGGCTAGTTTCTACTTTCAGATGCAACAGAAACTTTTCGGATTGGTCAATCCGTTCGAGAGATATGGCAGATTTGAAGTAAGAAACGCTTGAGAAACTCCAAATTTTCGCAGTTCTGATGCTCGAAACAAATAACTAGAACGGCCTAGGGGAAAACTACTCATACCGTTGTAATGGGGCTAGTTTCTACTTTCAGATGCAACAGAAACTTTTCGGATTGGTCAATCCGTTCGCGAGATATGGCAGATTTGAAGTAAGAAACGCTTGAGAAACTCCAAATTTTCGCAGTACTGATGCTCGAAACAAATAACTAGAACGGCCTACGGGAAAACTACTCATACCGTTGTAATGGGGCTAGTTTCTACTTTCAGATGCAACAGAAACTTTTCGGATTGGTCAATCCGTTCGCGAGATATGGCAGTTTTGAAGTAAGAAACGCTTGACAAACTCCAAATTTTCGCAGTTCTGATGCTCGAAACAAATAACTAGAACGGCCTAGGGGAAAACTACTCATACCGTTGTAATGGGGCGAGTTTCTACTTTCAGATGCAACAAAAACTTTGCGGATTGGTCAATCCGTTCGCGAGATATGGCAGTTTTGAGGTAAGAAACGCTTGAGAAACTCCAAATTTTCGCAGTTCTGATGCTCGAAACGAATAACTAGAACGGTCTAGGGGAAAACTACTCATACCGTTGTAATGGGGCTAGTTTCTACTTTCAGATGCAACAGAAACTTTGCGGATTGGTCAATCCGTTCGCGAGATATGGCAGTTTTGAGGTAAGAAACGCTTGAGAAACTCCAAATTTTCGCAGTTCTGATGCTCGAAACCAATAACTAGAACGGTCTAGGGGAAAACTACTCATACCGTTGTAATGGGGCTAGTTTCTACTTTCGGATGCAACAGATACTTTTCGGATTGGTCAATCCGTTCGCGAGATATGGCAGTTTTGAAGTAAGAAACGCTTGAGATACTCCAAATTTTCGCAGTTCTGATGCTCGAAACGAATAACTAGAACGGCCTAGGGGATAACTACTTATACCGTTGTAATGGGGCGAGTTTCTACTTTCAGATGCAACAGAAACTTTGCGGATTGGTCAATCCGTTCGCGAGATATGGCAGTTTTGAGGTAAGAAACGCTTGAGAAACTCCAAATTTTCGCAGTTCTGATGCTCGAAACGAATAACTAGAACGGTCTAGGGGAAAACTACTCATACCGTTGTAATGGGGCTAGTTTCTACTTTCAGATGCAACAGAAACTTTGCGGATTGGTCAATCCGTTCGCGAGATATGGCAGTTTTGAGGTAAGAAACGCTTGAGAAACTCAAAATTTTCGCAGTTCTGATGCTCGAAACGAATAACTAGAACGGGCTAGGGGAAAACTACTCATACCGTTGTAATGGGGCTAGTTTCTACTTTCAGATGCAACAGAAACTTTGCGGATTGGTCAATCCGTTCGCGAGATATGGCAGTTTTGAGGTAAGAAACGCTTGAGAAACTCCAAATTTTCGCAGTTCTGATGCTCGAAACGAATAACTAGAACGGTCTAGGGGAAAACTACTCATACCGTTCTAATGGGGCGAGTTTCTACTTTCAGATGCAAGAGAAATTTTGCCGATTGGTCAATCCGTTCGCGAGATATGGCAGTTTTGAAGTAAGAAACGCTTGAGAAACTCCAAATTTTCGCAGTTCTGATGCTCGAAATGTATAACTAGAACGGCCTACGGGAAAACTACTCATACCGTTGTAATGGGGCGAGTTTCTACTTTCAGATGCAACAGAAACTTTGCGGATTGGTCTATCCGTTCGCGAGATATGGCAGTTTTGAGGTTAGAAACGCTTGAGAAACTCCAAATTTTCGCAGTTCTGATGCTCGAAACCAATAACTAGAACGGTCTAGGGGAAAACTACTCATACCGTTGTAATGGGGCTAGTTTCTACTTTCGGATGCAACAGATACTTTTCGGATTGGTCAATCCGTTCGCGAGATATGGTAGTTTTGAAGTAAGAAACGCTTGAGATACTCCAAATTTTCGCAGTTCTGATGCTCGAAACGAATAACTAGAACGGCCTAGGGGATAACTACTTATACCGTTGTAATGGGGCGAGTTTCTACTTTCAGATGCAACAGAAACTTTGCGGATTGGTCAATCCGTTCGCGAGATATGGCAGTTTTGAGGTAAGAAACGCTTGAGAAACTCCAAATTTTCGCAGTTCTGATGCTCGAAACGAATAACTAGAACGGTCTAGGGGAAAACTACTCATACCGTTGTAATGGGGCTAGTTTCTACTTTCAGATGCAACAGAAACTTTGCGGATTGGTCAATCCGTTCGCGAGATATGGCAGTTTTGAGGTAAGAAACGCTTGAGAAACTCAAAATTTTCGCAGTTCTGATGCTCGAAACGAATAACTAGAACGGGCTAGGGGAAAACTACTCATACCGTTGTAATGGGGCTAGTTTCTACTTTCAGATGCAACAGAAGCTTTGCGGATTGGCCAATCCGTTCGCGAGATATGGCAGTTTTGAGGTAAGAAACGCTTGAGAAACTCCAAATTTTCGCAGTTCTGATGCTCGAAACCAATAACTAGAACGGTCTAGGGGAAAACTACTCATACCGTTGTAATGGGGCTAGTTTCTACTTTCGGATGCAACAGATACTTTTCGGATTGGTCAATCCGTTCGCGAGATATGGCAGTTTTGAAGTAAGAAACGCTTGAGATACTCCAAATTTTCGCAGTTCTGATGCTCGAAACGAATAACTAGAACGGCCTAGGGGATAACTACTTATACCGTTGTAATGGGGCGGGTTTCTACTTTCAGATGCAACAGAAACTTTGCGGATTGGTCAATCCGTTCGCGCGATATGGCAGTTTTGAGGTAAGAAACGCTTGAGAAACTCCAAATTTTCGCAGTTCTGAGGCTCGAAACGAATAACTAGAACGGCCTAGGGGAAAACTACTCATACCGTTGTAATGGGGCGAGTTTCTACTTTCAGATGCAGGAGAAATTTTGCGGATTGGTCAATCCGTTCGCCAGATATGGCAGTTTTGGTGTAAGAAACGCTTGAGAAACTCAAAATTTTCGCAGTTCTGATGCTCGAAACGAATAACTAGAACGGCCTAGGGGAAAACTACTCATACCGTTGTAATCGGGCGTGTTTCTACTTTCAGATGCAACAGAAATTTTGCGGATTGGTCAATCCGTTCGCGAGATATGGCAGTTTGTAGGTAAGAAACGCTTGAGAAACTCAACATTTTCGCAGTTCTGATGCTCGAAACGAATAACTAGAACGGCCTAGGGGAAAACTACTCATACCGTTGTAATGGGGCGAGTTTCTACTTTCAGATGCAACAGAAACTTTGCGGATTGGTCAATCCGTTCGCGAGATATGGCAGTTTTGAGGTAAGAAACGCTTGACAAACTCCAAATTTTCGCAGTTCTGTTGCTCGAAACGAATAACTAGAACGGCCTAGGGGAAAACTACTCATGCCGTTGTAATGGGGCGAGTTTCTACTTTCAGATGCAAGAGAAATTTTGCGGATTGGTCAATCCGTTCGCGAGATATGGCAGTTTTGGTGTAAGAAACGCTTGAGAAACTCAAAATTTTCGCAGTTCTGATGCTCGAAACGAATAACTAGAACGGCCTAGGGGAAAACTACTCATACCGTTGTAATGGGGCGAGTTTCTACTTTCAGATGCAAGAGAAATTTTGCGGATTGGTCAATCCGTTCGTGAGATATGGCAGTTTTGGGGTAAGAAACGCTTGAGAAACTCCAAATTTTCGCAGTTCTGATGCTCGAAACGAATAACTAGAACGGCCTAGGGGAAAACTACTCATACCGTTGTAATGGGGCTAGTTTCTACTTTCAGATGCAACAGAAACTTTTCGGATTGGTCAATCCGTTCGCGAGATATGGCAGTTTTGAGGTAAGAAACGCTTGAGAAACTCCAAATTTTCGCAGTTCTGATGTTCGAAACCAATAACTAGAACGGTCTAGGGGAAAACTACTCATACCGTTGTAATGGGGCTAGTTTCTACTTTCGGATGCAACAGAAACTTTTCGGATTGGTCAATCCGTTCGCGAGATATGGCAGTTTTGAGGTAAGAAACGCTTGAGAAACTCCAAATTTTCGCAGTTCTGATGCTCGAAACGAATAACTAGAACGGTCTAGGGGAAAACTACTCATACCGTTGTAATGGGGCTAGTTTCTACTTTCAGATGCAACAGAAACTTTTCGGATTGGTCAATCCGTTCGAGAGATATGGCAGATTTGAAGTAAGAAACGCTTGAGAAACTCCAAATTTTCGCAGTTCTGATGCTCGAAACAAATAACTAGAACGGCCTAGGGGAAAACTACTCATACCGTTGTAATGGGGCTAGTTTCTACTTTCAGATGCAACAGAAACTTTTCGGATTGGTCAATCCGTTCGCGAGATATGGCAGATTTGAAGTGAGAAACGCTTGAGAAACTCCAAATTTTCGCAGTTCTGATGCTCGAAACAAATAACTAGAACGGCCTAGGGGAAAACTACTCATACCGTTGTAATGGGGCTAGTTTCTACTTTCAGATGCAACAGAAACTTTTCGGATTGGTCAATCCGTTCGCGAGATATGGCAGTTTTGAAGTAAGAAACGCTTGACAAACTCCAAATTTTCGCAGTTCTGATGCTCGAAACAAATAACTAGAACGGCCTAGGGGAAAACTACTCATACCGTTGTAATGGGGCGAGTTTCTACTTTCAGATGCAACAGAAACTTTGCGGATTGGTCAATCCGTTCGCGAGATATGGCAGTTTTGAGGTAAGAAACGCTTGAGAAACTCCAAATTTTCGCAGTTCTGATGCTCGAAACCAATAACTAGAACGGTCTAGGGGAAAACTACTCATACCGTTGTAATGGGGCTAGTTTCTACTTTCAGATGCAACAGAAACTTTGCGGATTGGTCAATCCGTTCGCGAGATATGGCAGTTTTGGGGTAAGAAACGCTTGAGAAACTCAAAATTTTCGCAGTTCTGATGCTCGAAATGTATAACTAGAATGGCCTACGGGAAAACTACTCATACCGTTGTAATGGGGCTAGTTTCTACTTTCAGATGCAACAGAAACTTTGCGGATTGGTCAATCCGTTCGCGAGATATGGCAGTTTTGAGGTAAGAAACGCTTGAGAAACTCCAAATTTTCGCTGTTCTGATGCTCGAAACGAATAACTAGAACGGCCTAGGGGAAAACTACTCATACCGTTGTAATGGGGCTAGTTTCTACTTTCAGATGCAACAGAAACTTTTCGGATTGGTCAATCCGTTCGCGAGATATGGCAGTTTTGAAGTAAGAAACGCTTGAGAAACTCCAAATTTTCGCAGTTCTGATGCTCGAAACGAATAACTAGAACGGTCTAGGGGAAAACTACTCATACCGTTGTAATGGGGCGAGTTTCCACTTTCAGATGCAAGAGAAATTTTGCGGATCGGTCAATCCGTTCGCGAGATATGGCAGTTTTGGTGTAAGAAACGCTTGAGAAACTCAAAATTTTCGCAGTTCTGATGCTCGAAACGAGTAACTAGAACGGCCTAGGGGAAAACTACTCATACCGTTGTAATGGGGCGAGTTTCTACTTTCAGATGCAAGAGAAATTTTGCGGATTGGTCAATCCGTTCGTGAGATATGGCAGTTTTGGGGTAAGAAACGCTTGAGAAACTCCAAATTTTCGCAGTTCTGATGCTCGAAACGAATAACTAGAACGGCCTAGGGGAAAACTACTCATACCGTTGTAATGGGGCTAGTTTCTACTTTCAGATGCAACAGAAACTTTTCGGATTGGTCAATCCGTTCGCGAGATATGGCAGTTTTGAGGTAAGAAACGCTTGAGAAACTCCAAATTTTCGCAGTTCTGATGTTCGAAACCAATAACTAGAACGGTCTAGGGGAAAACTACTCATACCGTTGTAATGGGGCTAGTTTCTACTTTCGGATGCAACAGAAACTTTTCGGATTGGTCAATCCGTTCGCGAGATATGGCAGTTTTGAGGTAAGAAACGCTTGAGAAACTCCAAATTTTCGCAGTTCTGATGCTCGAAACGAATAACTAGAACGGTCTACGGGAAAACTACTCATACCGTTGTAATGGGGCTAGTTTCTACTTTCAGATGCAACAGAAACTTTTCGGATTGGTCAATCCGTTCGGGAGATATGGCAGATTTGAAGTAAGAAACGCTTGAGAAACTCCAAATTTTCGCAGTTCTGATGCTCGAAACAAATAACTAGAACGGCCTAGGGGAAAACTACTCATACCGTTGTAATGGGGCTAGTTTCTACTTTCAGATGCAACAGAAACTTTTCGGATTGATCAATCCGTTCGCGAGATATGGCAGATTTGAAGTGAGAAACGCTTGAGAAACTCCAAATTTTCGCAGTTCTGATGCTCGAAACAAATAACTAGAACGGCCTAGGGGAAAACTACTCATACCGTTGTAATGGGGCTAGTTTCTACTTTCAGATGCAACAGAAACTTTTCGGATTGGTCAATCCGTTCGCGAGATATGGCAGTTTTGAAGTAAGAAACGCTTGACAAACTCCAAATTTTCGCAGTTCTGATGCTCGAAACAAATAACTAGAACGGCCTAGGGGAAAACTACTCATACCGTTGTAATGGGGCGAGTTTCTACTTTCAGATGCAACAGAAACTTTGCGGATTGGTCAATCCGTTCGCGAGATATGGCAGTTTTGAGGTAAGAAACGCTTGAGAAACTCCAAATTTTCGCAGTTCTGATGCTCGAAACGAATAACTAGAACGGTCTAGGGGAAAACTACTCATACCGTTGTAATGGGGCTAGTTTCTACTTTCAGATGCAACAGAAACTTTGCGGATTGGTCAATCCGTTCGCGAGATATGGCAGTTTTGAGGTAAGAAACGCTTGAGAAACTCCAAATTTTCGCAGTTCTGATGCTCGAAACCAATAACTAGAACGGTCTAGGGGAAAACTACTCATACCGTTGTAATGGGGCTAGTTTCTACTTTCGGATGCAACAGATACTTTTCGGATTGGTCAATCCGTTCGCGAGATATGGCAGTTTTGAAGTAAGAAACGCTTGAGATACTCCAAATTTTCGCAGTTCTGATGCTCGAAACGAATAACTAGAACGGCCTAGGGGATAACTACTTATACCGTTGTAATGGGGCGAGTTTCTACTTTCAGATGCAACAGAAACTTTGCGGATTGGTCAATCCGTTCGCGAGATATGGCAGTTTTGGGGTAAGAAACGCTTGAGAAACTCAAAATTTTCGCAGTTCTGATGCTCGAAATGTATAACTAGAATGGCCTACGGGAAAACTACTCATACCGTTGTAATGGGGCTAGTTTCTACTTTCAGATGCAACAGAAACTTTGCGGATTGGTCAATCCGTTCCCGAGATATGGCAGTTTTGAGGTTAGAAACGCTTGAGAAACTCCAAATTTTCGCTGTTCTGAAGCTCGAAACGAATAACTAGAACGGTCTAGGGGAAAACTACTCATACCGTTGTAATGGGGCTAGTTTCTACTTTCAGGTGCAACAGAAACTTTTCGGATTGGTCAATCCGTTCGCGAGATATGGCAGTTTTGAGGTAAGAAACGCTTGTGATACTCCAAATTTTCGCAGTTCTAATGCTCGAAACGAATAACTAGAACGGCCTAGGGGATAACTACTTATACCGTTGTAATGGGGCGAGTTTTTACTTTCAGATGCAACAGAAACTTTGCGGATTGGTCAATCCGTTCGCGAGATATGGCAGTTTTGAAGTAAGAAACGCTTGTGAAACTCCAAATTTTCGCAGTTCTGAGGCTCGAAACGAATAACTAGAACGGCCTAGGGGAAAACTACTCATACCGTTGTAATGGGGCGAGTTTCCACTTTCAGATGCAAGAGAAATTTTGCGGATCGGTCAATCCGTTCGCGAGATATGGCAGTTTTGGTGTAAGAAACGCTTGAGAAACTCAAAATTTTCGCAGTTCTGATGCTCGAAACGAATAACTAGAACGGCCTAGGGGAAAACTACTCATACCGTTGTAATGGGGCGAGTTTCTACTTTCAGATGCAAGAGAAATTTTGCGGATTGGTCAATCCGTTCGTGAGATATGGCAGTTTTGGGGTAAGAAACGCTTGAGAAACTCCAAATTTTCGCAGTTCTGATGCTCGAAACGAATAACTAGAACGGCCTAGGGGAAAACTACTCATACCGTTGTAATGGGGCTAGTTTCTACTTTCAGATGCAACAGAAACTTTTCGGATTGGTCAATCCGTTCGCGAGATATGGCAGTTTTGAAGTAAGAAACGCTTGACAAACTCCAAATTTTCGCAGTTCTGATGCTCGAAACAAATAACTAGAACGGCCTAGGGGAAAACTACTCATACCGTTGTAATGGGGCGAGTTTCTACTTTCAGATGCAACAGAAACTTTGCGGATTGGTCAATCCGTTCGCGAGATATGGCAGTTTTGAGGTAAGAAACGCTTGAGAAACTCCAAATTTTCGCAGTTCTGATGCTCGAAACGAATAACTAGAACGGTCTAGGGGAAAACTACTCATACCGTTGTAATGGGGCTAGTTTCTACTTTCAGATGCAACAGAAACTTTGCGGATTGGTCAATCCGTTCGCGAGATATGGCAGTTTTGAGGTAAGAAACGCTTGAGAAACTCCAAATTTTCGCAGTTCTGATGCTCGAAACCAATAACTAGAACGGTCTAGGGGAAAACTACTCATACCGTTGTAATGGGGCTAGTTTCTACTTTCGGATGCAACAGATACTTTTCGGATTGGTCAATCCGTTCGCGAGATATGGCAGTTTTGAAGTAAGAAACGCTTGAGATACTCCAAATTTTCGCAGTTCTGATGCTCGAAACGAATAACTAGAACGGCCTAGGGGATAACTACTTATACCGTTGTAATGGGGCGAGTTTCTACTTTCAGATGCAACAGAAACTTTGCGGATTGGTCAATCCGTTCGCGAGATATGGCAGTTTTGAGGTAAGAAACGCTTGAGAAACTCCAAATTTTCGCAGTTCTGATGCTCGAAACGAATAACTAGAACGGTCTAGGGGAAAACTACTCATACCGTTGTAATGGGGCTAGTTTCTACTTTCAGATGCAACAGAAACTTTTCGGATTGGTCAATCCGTTCGCGAGATATGGCAGTTTTGAAGTAAGAAACGCTTGACAAACTCCAAATTTTCGCAGTTCTGATGCTCGAAACAAATAACTAGAACGGCCTAGGGGAAAACTACTCATACCGTTGTAATGGGGCGAGTTTCTACTTTCAGATGCAACAGAAACTTTGCGGATTGGTCAATCCGTTCGCGAGATATGGCAGTTTTGAGGTAAGAAACGCTTGAGAAACTCCAAATTTTCGCAGTTCTGATGCTCGAAACGAATAACTAGAACGGTCTAGGGGAAAACTACTCATACCGTTGTAATGGGGCTAGTTTCTACTTTCAGATGCAACAGAAACTTTGCGGATTGGTCTATCCGTTCGCGAGATATGGCAGTTTTGATGTAAGAAACGCTTGAGAAACTCCAAATTTTCGCAGTTCTGATGCTCGAAACCAATAACTAGAACGGTCTAGGGGAAAACTACTCATACCGTTGTAATGGGGCTAGTTTCTACTTTCAGATGCAACAGAAACTTTGCGGATTGGTCAATCCGTTCGCGAGATATGGCAGTTTTGAGGTAAGAAACGCTTGAGAAACTCAAAATTTTCGCAGTTCTGATGCTCGAAACGAATAACTAGAACGGGCTAGGGGAAAACTACTCATACCGTTGTAATGGGGCTAGTTTCTACTTTCAGATGCAACAGAAACTTTGCGGATTGGTCAATCCGTTCGCGAGATATGGCAGTTTTGAGGTAAGAAACGCTTGAGAAACTCCAAATTTTCGCAGTTCTGATGCTCGAAACGAATAACTAGAACGGTCTAGGGGAAAACTACTCATACCGTTCTAATGGGGCGAGTTTCTACTTTCAGATGCAAGAGAAATTTTGCCGATTGGTCAATCCGTTCGCGAGATATGGCAGTTTTGAAGTAAGAAACTCTTGAGAAACTCCAAATTTTCGCAGTTCTGATGCTCGAAATGTATAACTAGAACGGCCTACGGGAAAACTACTCATACCGTTGTCATGGGGCGAGTTTCTACTTTCAGATGCAACAGAAACTTTGCGGATTGGTCTATCCGTTCGCGAGATATGGCAGTTTTGAGGTAAGAAACGCTTGAGAAACTCCAAATTTTCGCAGTTCTGATGCTCGAAACCAATAACTAGAACGGTCTAGGGGAAAACTACTCATACCGTTGTAATGGGGCTAGTTTCTACTTTCGGATGCAACAGATACTTTTCGGATTGGTCAATCCGTTCGCGAGATATGGCAGTTTTGAAGTAAGAAACGCTTGAGATACTCCAAATTTTCGCAGTTCTGATGCTCGAAACGAATAACTAGAACGGCCTAGGGGATAACTACTTATACCGTTGTAATGGGGCGAGTTTCTACTTTCAGATGCAACAGAAACTTTGCGGATTGGTCAATCCGTTCGCGAGATATGGCAGTTTTGAAGTAAGAAACGCTTGAGAAACTCCAAATTTTCGCAGTTCTGATGCTCGAAACGAATAACTAGAACGGTCTAGGTGAAAACTACTCATACCGTTGTAATGGGGCTAGTTTCTACTTTCAGATGCAACAGAAACTTTGCGGATTGGTCAATCCGTTCGCGAGATATGGCAGTTTTGAGGTAAGAAACGCTTGAGAAACTCCAAATTTTCGCAGTTCTGATGCTCCAAACGAATAACTAGAACGGTCTAGGGGAAAACTACTCATACCGTTGTAATGGGGCTAGTTTCTACTTTCAGATGCAACAGAAACTTTGCGGATTGGTCAATCCGTTCGCGAGATATGGCAGTTTTGAAGTAAGAAACGCTTGAGAAACTCCAAATTTTCGCAGTTCTGATGCTCGAAACGAATAACTAGAACGGTCTAGGGGAAAACTACTCATACCGTTGTAATGGGGCTAGTTTCTACTTTCGGATGCAACAGAAACTTTTCGGATTGGTCAATCCGTTCGCGAGATATGGCAGTTTTGAGGTAAGATACGCTTGAGAAACTCCAAATTTTCGCAGTTCTGATGCTCGAAACGAATAACTAGAACGGTCTAGGGGAAAACTACTCATACCGTTGTAATGGGGCTAGTTTCTACTTTCAGATGCAACAGAAACTTTTCGGATTGGTCAATCCGTTCGCGAGATATGGCAGTTTTGAGGTAAGAAACGCTTGAGAAACTCCAAATTTTCGCAGTTCTGATGTTCGAAACCAATAACTAGAACGGTCTAGGGGAAAACTACTCATACCGTTGTAATGGGGCTAGTTTCTACTTTCGGATGCAACAGAAACTTTTCGGATTGGTCAATCCGTTCGCGAGATATGGCAGTTTTGAGGTAAGAAACGCTTGAGAAACTCCAAATTTTCGCAGTTCTGATGCTCGAAACGAATAACTAGAACGGTCTAGGGGAAAACTACTCATACCGTTGTAATGGGGCTAGTTTCTACTTTCAGATGCAACAGAAACTTTTCGGATTGGTCAATCCGTTCGAGAGATATGGCAGATTTGAAGTAAGAAACGCTTGAGAAACTCCAAATTTTCGCAGTTCTGATGCTCGAAACAAATAACTAGAACGGCCTAGGGGAAAACTACTCATACCGTTGTAATGGGGCTAGTTTCTACTTTCAGATGCAACAGAAACTTTTCGGATTGGTCAATCCGTTCGCGAGATATGGCAGATTTGAAGTGAGAAACGCTTGAGAAACTCCAAATTTTCGCAGTTCTGATGCTCGAAACAAATAACTAGAACGGCCTAGGGGAAAACTACTCATACCGTTGTAATGGGGCTAGTTTCTACTTTCAGATGCAACAGAAACTTTTCGGATTGGTCAATCCGTTCGCGAGATATGGCAGTTTTGAAGTAAGAAACGCTTGAGAAACTCCAAATTTTCGCAGTTCTGATGCTCGAAACCAATAACTAGAACGGTCTAGGGGAAAACTACTCATACCGTTGTAATGGGGCTAGTTTCTACTTTCAGATGCAACAGAAACTTTGCGGATTGGTCAATCCGTTCGCGAGATATGGCAGTTTTGAGGTAAGAAACGCTTGAGAAACTCAAAATTTTCGCAGTTCTGATGCTCGAAACGAATAACTAGAACGGGCTAGGGGAAAACTACTCATACCGTTGTAATGGGGCTAGTTTCTACTTTCAGATGCAACAGAAACTTTGCGGATTGGTCAATCCGTTCGCGAGATATGGCAGTTTTGAGGTAAGAAACGCTTGAGAAACTCCAAATTTTCGCAGTTCTGATGCTCGAAACGAATAACTAGAACGGTCTAGGGGAAAACTACTCATACCGTTCTAATGGGGCGAGTTTCTACTTTCAGATGCAAGAGAAATTTTGCCGATTGGTCAATCCGTTCGCGAGATATGGCAGTTTTGAAGTAAGAAACTCTTGAGAAACTCCAAATTTTCGCAGTTCTGATGCTCGAAATGTATAACTAGAACGGCCTACGGGAAAACTACTCATACCGTTGTCATGGGGCGAGTTTCTACTTTCAGATGCAACAGAAACTTTGCGGATTGGTCTATCCGTTCGCGAGATATGGCAGTTTTGAGGTAAGAAACGCTTGAGAAACTCCAAATTTTCGCAGTTCTGATGCTCGAAACCAATAACTAGAACGGTCTAGGGGAAAACTACTCATACCGTTGTAATGGGGCTAGTTTCTACTTTCGGATGCAACAGATACTTTTCGGATTGGTCAATCCGTTCGCGAGATATGGCAGTTTTGAAGTAAGAAACGCTTGAGATACTCCAAATTTTCGCAGTTCTGATGCTCGAAACGAATAACTAGAACGGCCTAGGGGATAACTACTTATACCGTTGTAATGGGGCGAGTTTCTACTTTCAGATGCAACAGAAACTTTGCGGATTGGTCAATCCGTTCGCGAGATATGGCAGTTTTGAAGTAAGAAACGCTTGAGAAACTCCAAATTTTCGCAGTTCTGATGCTCGAAACGAATAACTAGAACGGTCTAGGGGAAAACTACTCATACCGTTGTAATGGGGCTAGTTTCTACTTTCAGATGCAACAGAAACTTTGCGGATTGGTCAATCCGTTCGCGAGATATGGCAGTTTTGAGGTAAGAAACGCTTGAGAAACTCCAAATTTTCGCAGTTCTGATGCTCCAAACGAATAACTAGAACGGTCTAGGGGAAAACTACTCATACCGTTGTAATGGGGCTAGTTTCTACTTTCAGATGCAACAGAAACTTTGCGGATTGGTCAATCCGTTCGCGAGATATGGCAGTTTTGAAGTAAGAAACGCTTGAGAAACTCCAAATTTTCGCAGTTCTGATGCTCGAAACGAATAACTAGAACGGTCTAGGGGAAAACTACTCATACCGTTGTAATGGGGCTAGTTTCTACTTTCGGATGCAACAGAAACTTTTCGGATTGGTCAATCCGTTCGCGAGATATGGCAGTTTTGAGGTAAGATACGCTTGAGAAACTCCAAATTTTCGCAGTTCTGATGCTCGAAACGAATAACTAGAACGGTCTAGGGGAAAACTACTCATACCGTTGTAATGGGGCTAGTTTCTACTTTCAGATGCAACAGAAACTTTTCGGATTGGTCAATCCGTTCGCGAGATATGGCAGTTTTGAGGTAAGAAACGCTTGAGAAACTCCAAATTTTCGCAGTTCTGATGTTCGAAACCAATAACTAGAACGGTCTAGGGGAAAACTACTCATACCGTTGTAATGGGGCTAGTTTCTACTTTCGGATGCAACAGAAACTTTTCGGATTGGTCAATCCGTTCGCGAGATATGGCAGTTTTGAGGTAAGAAACGCTTGAGAAACTCCAAATTTTCGCAGTTCTGATGCTCGAAACGAATAACTAGAACGGTCTAGGGGAAAACTACTCATACCGTTGTAATGGGGCTAGTTTCTACTTTCAGATGCAACAGAAACTTTTCGGATTGGTCAATCCGTTCGAGAGATATGGCAGATTTGAAGTAAGAAACGCTTGAGAAACTCCAAATTTTCGCAGTTCTGATGCTCGAAACAAATAACTAGAACGGCCTAGGGGAAAACTACTCATACCGTTGTAATGGGGCTAGTTTCTACTTTCAGATGCAACAGAAACTTTTCGGATTGGTCAATCCGTTCGCGAGATATGGCAGATTTGAAGTGAGAAACGCTTGAGAAACTCCAAATTTTCGCAGTTCTGATGCTCGAAACAAATAACTAGAACGGCCTAGGGGAAAACTACTCATACCGTTGTAATGGGGCTAGTTTCTACTTTCAGATGCAACAGAAACTTTTCGGATTGGTCAATCCGTTCGCGAGATATGGCAGTTTTGAAGTAAGAAACGCTTGAGAAACTCCAAATTTTCGCAGTTCTGATGCTCGAAACCAATAACTAGAACGGTCTAGGGGAAAACTACTCATACCGTTGTAATGGGGCTAGTTTCTACTTTCGGATGCAACAGATACTTTTCGGATTGGTCAATCCGTTCGCGAGATATGGCAGTTTTGAAGTAAGAAACGCTTGAGATACTCCAAATTTTCGCAGTTCTGATGCTCGAAACGAATAACTAGTACGGCCTAGGGGATAACTACTTATACCGTTGTAATGGGGCGAGTTTCTACTTTCAGATGCAACAGAAACTTTGCGGATTGGTCAATCCGTTCGCGAGATATGGCAGTTTTGGGGTAAGAAACGCTTGAGAAACTCAAAATTTTCGCAGTTCTGATGCTCGAAATGTATAACTAGAATGGCCTACGGGAAAACTACTCATACCGTTGTAATGGGGCTAGTTTCTACTTTCAGATGCAACAGAAACTTTGCGGATTGGTCAATCCGTTCGCGAGATATGGCAGTTTTGAGGTAAGAAACGCTTGAGAAACTCCAAATTTTCGCTGTTCTGATGCTCGAAACGAATAACTAGAACGGCCTAGGGGAAAACTACTCATACCGTTGTAATGGGGCTAGTTTCTACTTTCAGATGCAACAGAAACTTTTCGGATTGGTCAATCCGTTCGCGAGATATGGCAGTTTTGAAGTAAGAAACGCTTGAGAAACTCCAAATTTTCGCAGTTCTGATGCTCGAAACGAATAACTAGAACGGTCTAGGGGAAAACTACTCATACCGTTGTAATGGGGCGAGTTTCCACTTTCAGATGCAAGAGAAATTTTGCGGATCGGTCAATCCGTTCGCGAGATATGGCAGTTTTGGTGTAAGAAACGCTTGAGAAACTCAAAATTTTCGCAGTTCTGATGCTCGAAACGAATAACTAGAACGGCCTAGGGGAAAACTACTCATACCGTTGTAATGGGGCGAGTTTCTACTTTCAGATGCAAGAGAAATTTTGCGGATTGGTCAATCCGTTCGTGAGATATGGCAGTTTTGGGGTAAGAAACGCTTGAGAAACTCCAAATTTTCGCAGTTCTGATGCTCGAAACGAATAACTAGAACGGCCTAGGGGAAAACTACTCATACCGTTGTAATGGGGCTAGTTTCTACTTTCAGATGCAACAGAAACTTTTCGGATTGGTCAATCCGTTCGCGAGATATGGCAGTTTTGAGGTAAGAAACGCTTGAGAAACTCCAAATTTTCGCAGTTCTGATGTTCGAAACCAATAACTAGAACGGTCTAGGGGAAAACTACTCATACCGTTGTAATGGGGCTAGTTTCTACTTTCGGATGCAACAGAAACTTTTCGGATTGGTCAATCCGTTCGCGAGATATGGCAGTTTTGAGGTAAGAAACGCTTGAGAAACTCCAAATTTTCGCAGTTCTGATGCTCGAAACGAATAACTAGAACGGTCTACGGGAAAACTACTCATACCGTTGTAATGGGGCTAGTTTCTACTTTCAGATGCAACAGAAACTTTTCGGATTGGTCAATCCGTTCGAGAGATATGGCAGATTTGAAGTAAGAAACGCTTGAGAAACTCCAAATTTTCGCAGTTCTGATGCTCGAAACAAATAACTAGAACGGCCTAGGGGAAAACTACTTATACCGTTGTAATGGGGCTAGTTTCTACTTTCAGATGCAACAGAAACTTTTCGGATTGATCAATCCGTTCGCGAGATATGGCAGATTTGAAGTGAGAAACGCTTGAGAAACTCCAAATTTTCGCAGTTCTGATGCTCGAAACAAATAACTAGAACGGCCTAGGGGAAAACTACTCATACCGTTGTAATGGGGCTAGTTTCTACTTTCAGATGCAACAGAAACTTTTCGGATTGGTCAATCCGTTCGCGAGATATGGCAGTTTTGAAGTAAGAAACGCTTGACAAACTCCAAATTTTCGCAGTTCTGATGCTCGAAACAAATAACTAGAACGGCCTAGGGGAAAACTACTCATACCGTTGTAATGGGGCGAGTTTCTACTTTCAGATGCAACAGAAACTTTGCGGATTGGTCAATCCGTTCGCGAGATATGGCAGTTTTGAGGTAAGAAACGCTTGAGAAACTCCAAATTTTCGCAGTTCTGATGCTCGAAACGAATAACTAGAACGGTCTAGGGGAAAACTACTCATACCGTTGTAATGGGGCTAGTTTCTACTTTCAGATGCAACAGAAACTTTGCGGATTGGTCAATCCGTTCGCGAGATATGGCAGTTTTGAGGTAAGAAACGCTTGAGAAACTCCAAATTTTCGCAGTTCTGATGCTCGAAACCAATAACTAGAACGGTCTAGGGGAAAACTACTCATACCGTTGTAATGGGGCTAGTTTCTACTTTCGGATGCAACAGATACTTTTCGGATTGGTCAATCCGTTCGCGAGATATGGCAGTTTTGAAGTAAGAAACGCTTGAGATACTCCAAATTTTCGCAGTTCTGATGCTCGAAACGAATAACTAGAACGGCCTAGGGGATAACTACTTATACCGTTGTAATGGGGCGAGTTTCTACTTTCAGATGCAACAGAAACTTTGGGGATTGGTCAATCCGTTCGCGAGATATGGCAGTTTTGGGGTAAGAAACGCTTGAGAAACTCAAAATTTTCGCAGTTCTGATGCTCGAAATGTATAACTAGAATGGCCTACGGGAAAACTACTCATACCGTTGTAATGGGGCTAGTTTCTACTTTCAGATGCAACAGAAACTTTGCGGATTGGTCAATCCGTTCCCGAGATATGGCAGTTTTGAGGTTAGAAACGCTTGAGAAACTCCAAATTTTCGCTGTTCTGATGCTCGAAACGAATAACTAGAACGGTCTAGGGGAAAACTACTCATACCGTTGTAATGGGGCTAGTTTCTACTTTCAGGTGCAACAGAAACTTTTCGGATTGGTCAATCCGTTCGCGAGATATGGCAGTTTTGAGGTAAGAAACGCTTGTGATACTCCAAATTTTCGCAGTTCTAATGCTCGAAACGAATAACTAGAACGGCCTAGGGGATAACTACTTATACCGTTGTAATGGGGCGAGTTTTTACTTTCAGATGCAACAGAAACTTTGCGGATTGGTCAATCCGTTCGCGAGATATGGCAGTTTTGAAGTAAGAAACGCTTGAGAAACTCCAAATTTTCGCAGTTCTGATGCTCGAAACCAATAACTAGAACGGTCTAGGGGAAAACTACTCATACCGTTGTAATGGGGCTAGTTTCTACTTTCGGATGCAACAGATACTTTTCGGATTGGTCAATCCGTTCGCGAGATATGGCAGTTTTGAAGTAAGAAACGCTTGAGATACTCCAAATTTTCGCAGTTCTGATGCTCGAAACGAATAACTAGAACGGCCTAGGGGATAACTACTTATACCGTTGTAATGGGGCGAGTTTCTACTTTCAGATGCAACAGAAACTTTGCGGATTGGTCAATCCGTTCGCGAGATATGGCAGTTTTGAGGTAAGAAACGCTTGAGAAACTCCAAATTTTCGCAGTTCTGATGCTCGAAACGAATAACTAGAACGGTCTAGGGGAAAACTACTCATACCGTTGTAATGGGGCTAGTTTCTACTTTCAGATGCAACAGAAACTTTGCGGATTGGTCAATCCGTTCGCGAGATATGGCAGTTTTGAGGTAAGAAACGCTTGAGAAACTCCAAATTTTCGCAGTTCTGATGCTCGAAACCAATAACTAGAACGGTCTAGGGGAAAACTACTCATACCGTTGTAATGGGGCTAGTTTCTACTTTCGGATGCAACAGATACTTTTCGGATTGGTCAATCCGTTCGCGAGATATGGCAGTTTTGAAGTAAGAAACGCTTGAGATACTCCAAATTTTCGCAGTTCTGATGCTCGAAACGAATAACTAGAACGGCCTAGGGGATAACTACTTATACCGTTGTAATGGGGCGAGTTTCTACTTTCAGATGCAACAGAAACTTTGCGGATTGGTCAATCCGTTCGCGAGATATGGCAGTTTTGAGGTAAGAAACGCTTGAGAAACTCCAAATTTTCGCAGTTCTGATGCTCCAAACGAATAACTAGAACGGTCTAGGGGAAAACTACTCATACCGTTGTAATGGGGCTAGTTTCTACTTTCAGATGCAACAGAAACTTTTCGGATTGGTCAATCCGTTCGCGAGATATGGCAGTTTTGAAGTAAGAAACGCTTGACAAACTCCAAATTTTCGCAGTTCTGATGCTCGAAACAAATAACTAGAACGGCCTAGGGGAAAACTACTCATACCGTTGTAATGGGGCGAGTTTCTACTTTCAGATGCAACAGAAACTTTGCGGATTGGTCAATCCGTTCGCGAGATATGGCAGTTTTGAGGTAAGAAACGCTTGAGAAACTCCAAATTTTCGCAGTTCTGATGCTCGAAACGAATAACTAGAACGGTCTAGGGGAAAACTACTCATACCGTTGTAATGGGGCTAGTTTCTACTTTCAGATGCAACAGAAACTTTGCGGATTGGTCTATCCGTTCGCGAGATATGGCAGTTTTGATGTAAGAAACGCTTGAGAAACTCCAAATTTTCGCAGTTCTGATGCTCGAAACCAATAACTAGAACGGTCTAGGGGAAAACTACTCATACCGTTGTAATGGGGCTAGTTTCTACTTTCGTATGCAACAGATACTTTTCGGATTGGTCAATCCGTTCGCGAGATATGGCAGTTTTGAAGTAAGAAACGCTTGAGATACTCCAAATTTTCGCAGTTCTGATGCTCGAAACGAATAACTAGAACGGTCTAGGGGAAAACTACTCATACCGTTGTAATGGGGCTAGTTTCTACTTTCAGATGCAACAGAAACTTTGCGGATTGGTCAATCCGTTCGCGAGATATGGCAGTTTTGAGGTAAGAAACGCTTGAGAAACTCAAAATTTTCGCAGTTCTGATGCTCGAAACGAATAACTAGAACGGGCTAGGGGAAAACTACTCATACCGTTGTAATGGGGCTAGTTTCTACTTTCAGATGCAACAGAAACTTTGCGGATTGGTCAATCCGTTCGCGAGATATGGCAGTTTTGAGGTAAGAAACGCTTGAGAAACTCCAAATTTTCGCAGTTCTGATGCTCGAAACGAATAACTAGAACGGTCTAGGGGAAAACTACTCATACCGTTCTAATGGGGCGAGTTTCTACTTTCAGATGCAAGAGAAATTTTGCCGATTGGTCAATCCGTTCGCGAGATATGGCAGTTTTGAAGTAAGAAACTCTTGAGAAACTCCAAATTTTCGCAGTTCTGATGCTCGAAATGTATAACTAGAACGGCCTACGGGAAAACTACTCATACCGTTGTCATGGGGCGAGTTTCTACTTTCAGATGCAACAGAAACTTTGCGGATTGGTCTATCCGTTCGCGAGATATGGCAGTTTTGAGGTAAGAAACGCTTGAGAAACTCCAAATTTTCGCAGTTCTGATGCTCGAAACCAATAACTAGAACGGTCTAGGGGAAAACTACTCATACCGTTGTAATGGGGCTAGTTTCTACTTTCGGATGCAACAGATACTTTTCGGATTGGTCAATCCGTTCGCGAGATATGGCAGTTTTGAAGTAAGAAACGCTTGAGATACTCCAAATTTTCGCAGTTCTGATGCTCGAAACGAATAACTAGAACGGCCTAGGGGATAACTACTTATACCGTTGTAATGGGGCGAGTTTCTACTTTCAGATGCAACAGAAACTTTGCGGATTGGTCAATCCGTTCGCGAGATATGGCAGTTTTGAAGTAAGAAACGCTTGAGATACTCCAAATTTTCGCAGTTCTGATGCTCGAAACGAATAACTAGAACGGCCTAGGGGATAACTACTTATACCGTTGTAATGGGGCGAGTTTCTACTTTCAGATGCAACAGAAACTTTGCGGATTGGTCAATCCGTTCGCGAGATATGGCAGTTTTGAGGTAAGAAACTCTTGAGAAACTCCAAATTTTCGCAGTTCTGATGCTCGAAATGTATAACTAGAACGGCCTACGGGAAAACTACTCATACCGTTGTCATGGGGCGAGTTTCTACTTTCAGATGCAACAGAAACTTTGCGGATTGGTCTATCCGTTCGCGAGATATGGCAGTTTTGAGGTAAGAAACGCTTGAGAAACTCCAAATTTTCGCAGTTCTGATGCTCGAAACCAATAACTAGAACGGTCTAGGGGAAAACTACTCATACCGTTGTAATGGGGCTAGTTTCTACTTTCGGATGCAACAGATACTTTTCGGATTGGTCAATCCGTTCGCGAGATATGGCAGTTTTGAAGTAAGAAACGCTTGAGATACTCCAAATTTTCGCAGTTCTGATGCTCGAAACGAATAACTAGAACGGCCTAGGGGATAACTACTTATACCGTTGTAATGGGGCGAGTTTCTACTTTCAGATGCAACAGAAACTTTGCGGATTGGTCAATCCGTTCGCGAGATATGGCAGTTTTGAAGTAAGAAACGCTTGAGAAACTCCAAATTTTCGCAGTTCTGATGCTCGAAACGAATAACTAGAACGGTCTAGGGGAAAACTACTCATACCGTTGTAATGGGGCTAGTTTCTACTTTCAGATGCAACAGAAACTTTGCGGATTGGTCAATCCGTTCGCGAGATATGGCAGTTTTGAGGTAAGAAACGCTTGAGAAACTCCAAATTTTCGCAGTTCTGATGCTCCAAACGAATAACTAGAACGGTCTAGGGGAAAACTACTCATACCGTTGTAATGGGGCTAGTTTCTACTTTCAGATGCAACAGAAACTTTGCGGATTGGTCAATCCGTTCGCGAGATATGGCAGTTTTGAAGTAAGAAACGCTTGAGAAACTCCAAATTTTCGCAGTTCTGATGCTCGAAACGAATAACTAGAACGGTCTAGGGGAAAACTACTCATACCGTTGTAATGGGGCTAGTTTCTACTTTCAGATGCAACAGAAACTTTTCGGATTGGTCAATCCGTTCGCGAGATATGGCAGTTTTGAGGTAAGAAACGCTTGAGAAACTCCAAATTTTAGCAGTTCTGATGATCGAAACGAATAACTAGAACCGTCTAGGGGAAAACTACTCATACCGTTGTAATGGGGCTAGTTTCTACTTCCGGATGCAACAGAAACTTTTCGGATTGGTCAATCCGTTCGCGAGATATGGCAGTTTTGAGGTAAGATACGCTTGAGAAACTCCAAATTTTCGCAGTTCTGATGCTCGAAACGAATAACTAGAACGGTCTAGGGGAAAACTACTCATACCGTTGTAATGGGGCTAGTTTCTACTTTCGGATGCAACAGAAACTTTTCGGATTGGTCAATCCGTTCGCGAGATATGGCAGTTTTGAGGTAAGAAACGCTTGAGAAACTACAAATTTTCGCAGTTCTGATGCTCGAAACGAATAACTAGAACGGTCTAGGGGAAAACTACTCATACCGTTGTAATGGGGCGAGTTTCTACTTTCAGATGCAAGAGAAATTTTGCCGATTGGTCAATCCGTTCGCGAGATATGGCAGTTTTGAAGTAAGAAACGCTTGAGAAACTCCAAATTTTCGCAGTTCTGATGCTCGAAACGAATAACTAGAACGGCCTAGGGGAAAACTACTCATACCGTTGTAATGGGGCGAGTTTCTACTTTCAGATGCAACAGAATCTTTGCGAATTGGTCAATCCGTTCGCGAGATATGGCAGTTTTGAGGTAAGAAACGCTTGAGAAACTCCAAATTTTCGCAGTTCTGATGCTCGAAACGAATAACTAGAACGGTCTAGGGGAAAACTACTCATACCGTTGTAATGGGGCGAGTTTCTACTTTCAGATGCAACAGAAACTTTTCGGATTGGTCAATCCGTTCGCGAGATATGGCAATTTTGAGGTAAGAAACGCTTGAGAAACTCAAAATTTTCGCAGTTCTGATGCTCGAAACGAATAACTAGAACGGCCTAGGGGAAAACTACTCATACCGTTGTAATGGGGCGAGTTTCTACTTTCAGATGCAACAGAAACTTTGCGAATTGGTCAATCCGTTCGCGAGATATGGCAGTTTTGAGGTAAGGAACGCTTGAGAAACTCCAAATTTTCGCAGTTCTGATGCTCGAAACGAATAACTAGAACGGTCTAGGGGAAAACTACTCATACCGTTGTAATGGGGCGAGTTTCTACTTTCAGATGCAAGAGAAATTTTGCGGATTGGTCAATCCGTTCGCGAGATATGGCAGTTTTGGGGTAAGAAACGCTTGAGAAACTCAAAATTTTCGCAGTTCTGATGCTCGAAACGAATAACTAGAACTGCCTAGGGGAAAACTACTCATACCATTGTAATGGGGCGAGTTTCTACTTTCAGATGCAAGAGAAATTTTGCCGATTGGTCAATCCGTTCGCGAGATATGGCAGTTTTGAAGTAAGAAACGCTTGAGAAACTCCAAATTTTCGCAGTTCTGATGCTCGAAATGTATAACTAGAACGGCCTACGGGAAAACTACTCATACCGTTGTAATGGGGCGAGTTTCTACTTTCAGATGCAACAGAAACTTTGCGGATTGGTCAATCCGTTCGCGAGATATGGCAGTTTTGAGGTAAGAAACGCTTGAAAAACTCCAAATTTTCGCAGTTTTGATGCTCGAAACGAATAACTAGAACGGTCTAGGGGAAAACTACTCATACCGTTGTAATGGGGCGAGTTTCTACTTTCAGATGCAACAGAAACTTTGCGGATTGGTCAATCCGTTCGCGAGATATGGCAGTTTTGAGGTAAGAAACGCTTGAGAAACTCCAAATTTTCGCAGTTCTGATGCTCGAAACGAATAACTAGAACGGCCTAGGGGAAAACTACTCATACCGTTGTAATGGGGCGAGTTTCTACTTTCAGATGCAACAGAATCTTTGCGAATTGGTCAATCCGTTCGCGAGATATGGCAGTTTTTGAAGTAAGAAACGCTTGAGAAACTCCAAATTTTCGCAGTTCTGATGCTCGAAACGAATAACTAGAACGGCCTAGGGGAAAACTACTCATGCCGTTGTAATGGGGCGAGTTTCTACTTTCAGATGCAAGAGAAATTTTGCGGATTGGTCAATCCGTTCGCGAGATATGGCAGTTTTGGGGTAAGAAACGCTTGAGAAACTCAAAATTTTCGCAGTTCTGATGCTCGAAATGTATAACTAGAACGGCCTACGGGAAAACTACTCATACCGCTGTAATGGGGCGAGTTTCTACTTTCAGATGCAACAGAAACTTTGCGGATTGGTCAATCCGTTCGCGAGATATGGCAGTTTTGAGGTAAGAAACGCTTGAGAAACTCCAAATTTTCGCAGTTTTGATGCTCGAAACGAATAACTAGAACGGTCTAGGGGAAAACTACTCATACCGTTGTAATGGGGCTAGTTTCTACTTTCAGATGCAACAGAAACTTTGCGGATTGGTCAATCCGTTCGCGAGATATGGCAGTTTTGAGGTAAGAAACGCTTGAGGAACCCCAAATTTTCGCAGTTCTGATGCTCGAAACGAATAACTAGAACGGTCTAGGGGAAAACTACTCATACCGTTGTAATGGGGCTAGTTTCTACTTTCGGATGCAACAGAAACTTTTCGGATTGGTCAATCCGTTCGCGAGATATGGCAGTTTTGAGGTAAGAAACGCTTGACAAACTCCAAATTTTCGCAGTTCTGATGCTCGAAACGAATATCTAGAACGGCCTAGGGGATAACTACTTATACCGTTGTAATGGGGCGAGTTTCTTCTTTCAGATGCAACAGAAACTTTGCGGATTGGTCAATCCGTTCGCGAGATATGGCAGTTTTGAGGTAAGAAACGCTTGAGAAACTCCAAATTTTCGCAGTTTTGATGCTCGAAACGAATAACTAGAACGGTCTAGGGGAAAACTACTCATACCGTTGTAATGGGGCTAGTTTCTACTTTCAGATGCAACAGAAACTTTGCGGATTGGTCAATCCGTTCGCGAGATATGGCAGTTTTGAGGTAAGAAACGCTTGAGAAACTCCAAATTTTCGCAGTTCTGATGCTCGAAACGAATAACTAGAACGGTCTAGGGGAAAACTACTCATACCGTTGTAATGGGGCTAGTTTCTACTTTCGGATGCAACAGAAACTTTTCGGATTGGTCAATCCGTTCGCGAGATATGGCAGTTTTGAGGTAAGAAACGCTTGAGAAACTCCAAATTTTCGCAGTTCTGATGCTCGAAACGAATAACTAGAACGGTCTAGGTGAAAACTACTCATACCGTTGTAATGAGGCTAGTTTCTACTTTCGGATGCAACAGAAACTTTTCGGATTGATCAATCCGTTCGCGAGATATGGCAGTTTTGAGGTAAGAAACGCTTGACAAACTCCAAATTTTCGCAGTTCTGATGCTCGAAACGAATATCTAGAACGGCCTAGGGGAAAACTACTCATACCGTTGCAATGGGGCTAGTTTCTACTTTCAGATGCAACAGAAACTTTTCGGATTGGTCAATCCGTTCGCGAGATATGGCAGTTTTGAGGTAAGAAACGCTTGTGATACTCCAAATTTTCGCAGTTCTAATGCTCGAAACGAATAACTAGAACGGCCTAGGGGAAAACTACTCATACCGTTGTAATGGGGCTAGTTTCTACTTTCAGATGCAACAGAAACTTTGCGGATTGGTCTATCCGTTCGCGAGATATGGCAGTTTTTGAAGTAAGAAACGCTTGAGAAACTCCAAATTTTCGCAGTTCTGATGCTCGAAACGAATAACTAGAACGGCCTAGGGGAAAACTACTCATGCCGTTGTAATGGGGCGAGCTTCTACTTTCAGATGCAAGAGAAATTTTGCGGATTGGTCAATCCGTTCGCGAGATATGGCAGTTTTGGGGTAAGAAACGCTTGAGAAACTCAAAATTTTCGCAGTTCTGATGCTCGAAATGTATAACTAGAACGGCCTGCGGGAAAACTACTCATACCGCTGTAATGGGGCGAGTTTCTACTTTCAGATGCAACAGAAACTTTGCGGATTGGTCAATCCGTTCGCGAGATATGGCAGTTTTGAGGTAAGAAACGCTTGAGAAACTCCAAATTTTCGCAGTTTTGATGCTCGAAACGAATAACTAGAACGGTCTAGGGGAAAACTACTCATACCGTTGTAATGGGGCTAGTTTCTACTTTCAGATGCAACAGAAACTTTGCGAATTGGTCAATCCGTTCGCGAGATATGGCAGTTTTGAGGTAAGAAACGCTTGAGAAACTCCAAATTTTCGCAGTTCTGATGCTCGAAACGAATAACTAGAACGGTCTAGGGGAAAACTACTCATACCGTTGTAATGGGGCTAGTTTCTACTTTCGGATGCAACAGAAACTTTTCGGATTGGTCAATCCGTTCGCGAGATATGGCAGTTTTGAGGTAAGAAACGCTTGAGAAACTCCAAATTTTCGCAGTTCTGATGCTCGAAACGAATAACTAGAACGGTCTAGGTGAAAACTACTCATACCGTTGTAATGAGGCTAGTTTCTACTTTCGGATGCAACAGAAACTTTTCGGATTGATCAATCCGTTCGCGAGATATGGCAGTTTTGAGGTAAGAAACGCTTGACAAACTCCAAATTTTCGCAGTTCTGATGCTCGAAACGAATATCTAGAACGGCCTAGGGGATAACTACTTATACCGTTGTAATGGGGCGAGTTTCTACTTTCAGATGCAACAGAAACTTTGCGGATTGGTCAATCCGTTCGCGAGATATGGCAGTTTTGAGGTAAGAGACGCTTGAGAAACTCCAAATTTTCGCAGTTCTGATGCTCGAAACGAATAGCTAGAACGGCCTAGGGGAAAACTACTCATACCGTTGAAATGGGGCGAGTTTCTACTTTCAGATGCAACAGAAACTTTACGGATTGGTCAATCCGTTCGCGAGATATGGCAGTTTTGAGGTAAGAAACGCTTGAGAAACTCCAAATTTTCGCAGTTCTGATGCTCGAAACGAATAACTAGAACGGTCTAGGGGAAAACTACTCATACCGTTGTAATGGGGCCAGTTTCTACTTTCAGATGCAACAGAAACTTTGCGGATTTGTCAATCCGTTCGCGAGATATGGCAGTTTTGAGGTAAGAAACGCTTGAGAAACTCCAAATTTTCGCAGTTCTGATGCTCGAAACGAATAACTAGAACGGTCTAGGGGAAAACTACTCATACCGTTGTAATGGGGCGAGTTTCTACTTTCAGATGCAACAGAAATTTTGCGGATTGGTCAATCCGTTCGCGAGATAAGGCAGTTTTGAGGTAAGAAACGCTTGAGAAACTCCAAATTTTCGCAGTTCTGATGCTCGAAACGAATAACTAGAAGGGTCTAGGGGAAAACTACTCATACCGTTGTAATGGGGCTAGTTTCTACTTTCGGATGCAACAGAATCTTTTCGGATTGGTCAATCCGTTCGCGAGATACGGCAGTTTTGAGGTAAGAAACGCTTGAGAAACTCCAAATTTTCGCAGTTCTGATGCTCGAAACGAATAACTAGAACGGTCTAGGGGAAAACTACTCATACCGTTGTAATGGGGCGAGTTTCTACTTTCCGATGCAAGAGAAATTTTGCGGATTGGTCAATCCGTTCGCGAGATATGGCAGTTTTGGGGTAAGAAACGCTTGAGAAACTCAAAATTTTCGCAGTTCTGATGCTCGAAACGAATAACTAGAACGGCCTAGGGGAAAACTACTCATACCGTTGTAATGGGGCGAGTTTCTACTTTCAGATGCAACAGAAACTTTGCGAATTGGTCAATCCGTTCGCGAGATATGGCAGTTTTGAGGTAAGAAACGCTTGAGAAACTCCAAATTTTCGCAGTTCTGATGCTCGAAACGAATAACTAGAACGGTCTAGGGGAAAACTACTCTTACCGTTGTAATGGGGCGAGTTTCTACTTTCAGATGCAAGAGAAATTTTGCGGATTGGTCAATCCGTTCGCGAGATATGGCAGTTTTGGGGTTAGAAACGCTTGAGAAACTCAAAATTTTCGCAGTTCTGATGCTCGAAACGAATAACTAGAACTGCCTAGGGGAAAACTACTCATACCGTTGTAATGGGGCGAGTTTCTACTTTCAGATGCAACGGAAACTTTTCGGATTGGTCAATCCGTTCGCGTGATATGGCAATTTTGAGGCAAAAAACGCTTGAGAAACACCAAATTTTCGCAGTTCTGATGCTCGAAACGAATAACTAGAACGGCCTAGGGGAAAGCTTCTCATACCGTTGTAATGGGGCGAGTTTCTACTTTCAGATGCAACAGAAACTTTGCGAATTGGTCAATCCGTTCGCGAGATATGGCAGTTTTGAGGTAAGAAACGCTTGAGAAACTCCAAATTTTCGCAGTTCTGATGCTCGAAACGAATAACTAGAACGGTCTAGGGGAAAACTACTCATACCGTTGTAATGGGGCGAGTTTCTACTTTCAGATGCAAGAGAAATTTTGCGGATAGGTCAATCCGTTCGCGAGATATGGCAGTTTTGGGGTAAGAAACGCTTGAGAAACTCAAAATTTTCGCAGTTCTGATGCTCGAAACGAATAACTAGAACTACCTAGGGGAAAACTACTCATACCGTTGTAATGGGGCGAGTTTCTACTTTCAGATGCAAGAGAAATTTTGCGGATTGGTCAATCCGTTCGCGAGATATGGCAGTTTTGGGGTTAGAAACGCTTGAGAAACTCAAAATTTTCGCAGTTCTGATGCTCGAAACGAATAACTAGAACGGCCTAGGGGAAAACTACTCATACCGTTGTAATGGGGCGAGTTTCTACTTTCAGATGCAAGAGAAATTTTGCCGATTGGTCAATCCGTTCGCGAGATATGGCAGTTTTGATGTAAGAAACGCTTGAGAAACTCCAAATTTTCGCAGTTCTGATGCTCGAAACGAATAACTAGAACGGCCTAGGGGAAGACTACTCATACCGTTGTAATGGGGCAAGTTTCCACTTTCAGATGCAACAGAAACTTTGCGGATTGGTCAATCCGTTCGCGAGATGTGGCAGTTTTGAGGTAAGAAACGCTTGAGAAACCCCAAATTTTCGCAGTTCTGATGCTCGAAACGAATAACTAGAACGGCCTAGGGGAAAACTACTCATACCGTTGTAATGGGGCGAGTTTCTACTTTCAGATGCAACAGAAACTTTGCGGATTGGTCAATCCGTTCGCGAGATATGGCAGTTTTGAGGTAAGAAACGCTTGAGAAACTCCAAATTTTCGCAGTTCTGATGCTCGAAACGAATAACTAGAACGGTCTAGGGGAAAACTACTCATACCGTTGTAATGGGGCCAGTTTCTACTTTCAGATGCAACAGAAACTTTGCGGATTTGTCAATCCGTTCGCGAGATATGGCAGTTTTGAGGTAAGGAACGCTTGAGAAACTCCAAATTTTCGCAGTTCTGATGCTCGAAACGAATAACTAGGACGGTCTAGGGAAAAACTACTCATACCGTTGTAATGGGGCTAGTTTCTACTTTCAGATGCAACAGAAACTTTGCGGATTGGTCAATCCGTTCGCGAGATATGGCAGTTTTGAGGTAAGAAACGCTTGAGAAACTCAAAATTTTCGCAGTTCTGATGCTCGAACCGAATAACTAGAACGGGCTAGGGGAAAACTACTCATACCGTTGTAATGGGGCTAGTTTCTACTTTCAGATGCAACAGAAACTTTTCGGATTGGTCGATCCGTTCGCGAGATATGGCAGTTTTGAAGTAAGAAACGCTTGAGAAACTCCAAATTTTCGCAGTTCTGATGCTCGAAACGAATAGCTAGAACGGCCTAGGGGAAAACTACTCATACCGTTGTAATGGGGCGAGTTTCTACTTTCAGATGCAACAGAAACTTTACGGATTGGTCAATCCGTTCGCGAGATATGGCAGTTTTGAGGTAAGAAACGCTTGAGAAACTCCAAATTTTCGCAGTTCTGATGCTCGAAACGAATAACTAGAACGGTCTAGGGGAAAACTACTCATACCGTTGTAATGGGGCCAGTTTCTACTTTCAGATGCAACAGAAACTTTGCGGATTTGTCAATCCGTTCGCGAGATATGGCAGTTTTGAGGTAAGAAACGCTTGAGAAACTCCAAATTTTCGCAGTTCTGATGCTCGAAACGAATAACTAGAACGGTCTAGGGGAAAACTACTCATACCGTTGTAATGGGGCGAGTTTCTACTTTCAGATGCAACAGAAATTTTGCGGATTGGTCAATCCGTTCGCGAGATAAGGCAGTTTTGAGGTAAGAAACGCTTGAGAAACTCAAAATTTTCGCAGTTCTGATGCTCGAAACGAATAACTAGAACGGCCTAGGGGAAAACTACTCATACCGTTGTAATGGGGCGAGTTTCTACTTTCAGATGCAACAGAAACTTTGCGAATTGGTCAATCCGTTCGCGAGATATGGCAGTTTTGAGGTAAGAAACGCTTGAGAAACTCCAAATTTTCGCAGTTCTGATGCTCGAAACGAATAACTAGAACGGTCTAGGGGAAAACTACTCTTACCGTTGTAATGGGGCGAGTTTCTACTTTCAGATGCAAGAGAAATTTTGCGGATTGGTCAATCCGTTCGCGAGATATGGCAGTTTTGGGGTTAGAAACGCTTGAGAAACTCAAAATTTTCGCAGTTCTGATGCTCGAAACGAATAACTAGAACTGCCTAGGGGAAAACTACTCATACCGTTGTAATGGGGCGAGTTTCTACTTTCAGATGCAACGGAAACTTTTCGGATTGGTCAATCCGTTCGCGTGATATGGCAATTTTGAGGCAAAAAACGCTTGAGAAACACCAAATTTTCGCAGTTCTGATGCTCGAAACGAATAACTAGAACGGCCTAGGGGAAAACTTCTCATACCGTTGTAATGGGGCGAGTTTCTACTTTCAGATGCAACAGAAACTTTGCGAATTGGTCAATCCGTTCGCGAGATATGGCAGTTTTGAGGTAAGAAACGCTTGAGAAACTCCAAATTTTCGCAGTTCTGATGCTCGAAACGAATAACTAGAACGGTCTAGGGGAAAACTACTCATACCGTTGTAATGGGGCGAGTTTCTACTTTCAGATGCAAGAGAAATTTTGCGGATTGGTCAATCCGTTCGCGAGATATGGCAGTTTTGGGGTTAGAAACGCTTGAGAAACTCAAAATTTTCGCAGTTCTGATGCTCGAAACGAATAACTAGAACGGCCTAGGGGAAAACTACTCATACCGTTGTAATGGGGCGAGTTTCTACTTTCAGATGCAAGAGAAATTTTGCCGATTGGTCAATCCGTTCGCGAGATATGGCAGTTTTGATGTAAGAAACGCTTGAGAAACTCCAAATTTTCGCAGTTCTGATGCTCGAAACGAATAACTAGAACGGCCTAGGGGAAGACTACTCATACCGTTGTAATGGGGCAAGTTTCCACTTTCAGATGCAACAGAAACTTTGCGGATTGGTCAATCCGTTCGCGAGATGTGGCAGTTTTGAGGTAAGAAACGCTTGAGAAACCCCAAATTTTCGCAGTTCTGATGCTCGAAACGAATAACTAGAACGGCCTAGGGGAAAACTACTCATACCGTTGTAATGGGGCGAGTTTCTACTTTCAGATGCAACAGAAACTTTGCGGATTGGTCAATCCGTTCGCGAGATATGGCAGTTTTGAGGTAAGAAACGCTTGAGAAACTCCAAATTTTCGCAGTTCTGATGCTCGAAACGAATAACTAGAACGGTCTAGGGGAAAACTACTCATACCGTTGTAATGGGGCCAGTTTCTACTTTCAGATGCAACAGAAACTTTGCGGATTTGTCAATCCGTTCGCGAGATATGGCAGTTTTGAGGTAAGGAACGCTTGAGAAACTCCAAATTTTCGCAGTTCTGATGCTCGAAACGAATAACTAGGACGGTCTAGGGAAAAACTACTCATACCGTTGTAATGGGGCTAGTTTCTACTTTCAGATGCAACAGAAACTTTGCGGATTGGTCAATCCGTTCGCGAGATATGGCAGTTTTGAGGTAAGAAACGCTTGAGAAACTCAAAATTTTCGCAGTTCTGATGCTCGAACCGAATAACTAGAACGGGCTAGGGGAAAACTACTCATACCGTTGTAATGGGGCTAGTTTCTACTTTCAGATGCAACAGAAACTTTTCGGATTGGTCGATCCGTTCGCGAGATATGGCAGTTTTGAAGTAAGAAACGCTTGAGAAACTCCAAATTTTCGCAGTTCTGATGCTCGAAACGAATAGCTAGAACGGCCTAGGGGAAAACTACTCATACCGTTGTAATGGGGCGAGTTTCTGCTTTCAGATGCAACAGAAACTTTACGGATTGGTCAATCCGTTCGCGAGATAAGGCAGTTTTGAGGTAAGAAACGCTTGAGAAACTCCAAATTTTCGCAGTTCTGATGCTCGAAACGAATAACTAGAAGGGTCTAGGGGAAAACTACTCATACCGTTGTAATGGGGCTAGTTTCTACTTTCGGATGCAACAGAATCTTTTCGGATTGGTCAATCCGTTCGCGAGATACGGCAGTTTTGAGGTAAGAAACGCTTGAGAAACTCCAAATTTTCGCAGTTCTGATGCTCGAAACGAATAACTAGAACGGTCTAGGGGAAAACTACTCATACCGTTGTAATGGGGCGAGTTTCTACTTTCAGATGCAAGAGAAATTTTGCGGATTGGTCAATCCGTTCGCGAGATATGGCAGTTTTGGGGTAAGAAACGCTTGAGAAACTCAAAATTTTCGCAGTTCTGATGCTCGAAACGAATAACTAGAACGGCCTAGGGGAAAACTACTCATACCGTTGTAATGGGGCGAGTTTCTACTTTCAGATGCAACAGAAACTTTGCGAATTGGTCAATCCGTTCGCGAGATATGGCAGTTTTGAGGTAAGAAACGCTTGAGAAACTCCAAATTTTCGCAGTTCTGATGCTCGAAACGAATAACTAGAACGGTCTAGGGGAAAACTACTCTTACCGTTGTAATGGGGCGAGTTTCTACTTTCAGATGCAAGAGAAATTTTGCGGATTGGTCAATCCGTTCGCGAGATATGGCAGTTTTGGGGTTAGAAACGCTTGAGAAACTCAAAATTTTCGCAGTTCTGATGCTCGAAACGAATAACTAGAACTGCCTAGGGGAAAACTACTCATACCGTTGTAATGGGGCGAGTTTCTACTTTCAGATGCAACGGAAACTTTTCGGATTGGTCAATCCGTTCGCGTGATATGGCAATTTTGAGGCAAAAAACGCTTGAGAAACACCAAATTTTCGCAGTTCTGATGCTCGAAACGAATAACTAGAACGGCCTAGGGGAAAGCTTCTCATACCGTTGTAATGGGGCGAGTTTCTACTTTCAGATGCAACAGAAACTTTGCGAATTGGTCAATCCGTTCGCGAGATATGGCAGTTTTGAGGTAAGAAACGCTTGAGAAACTCCAAATTTTCGCAGTTCTGATGCTCGAAACGAATAACTAGAACGGTCTAGGGGAAAACTACTCATACCGTTGTAATGGGGCGAGTTTCTACTTTCAGATGCAAGAGAAATTTTGCGGATAGGTCAATCCGTTCGCGAGATATGGCAGTTTTGGGGTAAGAAACGCTTGAGAAACTCAAAATTTTCGCAGTTCTGATGCTCGAAACGAATAACTAGAACTACCTAGGGGAAAACTACTCATACCGTTGTAATGGGGCGAGTTTCTACTTTCAGATGCAAGAGAAATTTTGCGGATTGGTCAATCCGTTCGCGAGATATGGCAGTTTTGGGGTTAGAAACGCTTGAGAAACTCAAAATTTTCGCAGTTCTGATGCTCGAAACGAATAACTAGAACGGCCTAGGGGAAAACTACTCATACCGTTGTAATGGGGCGAGTTTCTACTTTCAGATGCAAGAGAAATTTTGCCGATTGGTCAATCCGTTCGCGAGATATGGCAGTTTTGATGTAAGAAACGCTTGAGAAACTCCAAATTTTCGCAGTTCTGATGCTCGAAACGAATAACTAGAACGGCCTAGGGGAAGACTACTCATACCGTTGTAATGGGGCAAGTTTCCACTTTCAGATGCAACAGAAACTTTGCGGATTGGTCAATCCGTTCGCGAGATGTGGCAGTTTTGAGGTAAGAAACGCTTGAGAAACCCCAAATTTTCGCAGTTCTGATGCTCGAAACGAATAACTAGAACGGCCTAGGGGAAAACTACTCATACCGTTGTAATGGGGCGAGTTTCTACTTTCAGATGCAACAGAAACTTTGCGGATTGGTCAATCCGTTCGCGAGATATGGCAGTTTTGAGGTAAGAAACGCTTGAGTAACTCCAAATTTTCGCAGTTCTGATGCTCGAAACGAATAACTAGAACGGTCTAGGGGAAAACTACTCATACCGTTGTAATGGGGCCAGTTTCTACTTTCAGATGCAACAGAAACTTTGCGGATTTGTCAATCCGTTCGCGAGATATGGCAGTTTTGAGGTAAGGAACGCTTGAGAAACTCCAAATTTTCGCAGTTCTGATGCTCGAAACGAATAACTAGAACGGGCTAGGGGAAAACTACTCATACCGTTGTAATGGGGCTAGTTTCTACTTTCAGATGCAACAGAAACTTTTCGGATTGGTCGATCCGTTCGCGAGATATGGCAGTTTTGAAGTAAGAAACGCTTGAGAAACTCCAAATTTTCGCAGTTCTGATGCTCGAAACGAATAGCTAGAACGGCCTAGGGGAAAACTACTCATACCGTTGTAATGGGGCGAGTTTCTACTTTCAGATGCAACAGAAACTTTACGGATTGGTCAATCCGTTCGCGAGATATGGCAGTTTTGAGGTAAGAAACGCTTGAGAAACTCCAAATTTTCGCAGTTCTGATGCTCGAAACGAATAACTAGAACGGTCTAGGGGAAAACTACTCATACCGTTGTAATGGGGCCAGTTTCTACTTTCAGATGCAACAGAAACTTTGCGGATTTGTCAATCCGTTCGCGAGATATGGCAGTTTTGAGGTAAGAAACGCTTGAGAAACTCCAAATTTTCGCAGTTCTGATGCTCGAAACGAATAACTAGAACGGTCTAGGGGAAAACTACTCATACCGTTGTAATGGGGCGAGTTTCTACTTTCAGATGCAACAGAAATTTTGCGGATTGGTCAATCCGTTCGCGAGATAAGGCAGTTTTGAGGTAAGAAACGCTTGAGAAACTCCAAATTTTCGCAGTTCTGATGCTCGAAACGAATAACTAGAAGGGTCTAGGGGAAAACTACTCATACCGTTGTAATTGGGCTAGTTTCTACTTTCGGATGCAACAGAATCTTTTCGGATTGGTCAATCCGTTCGCGAGATACGGCAGTTTTGAGGTAAGAAACGCTTGAGAAACTCCAAATTTTCGCAGTTCTGATGCTCGAAACGAATAACTAGAACGGTCTAGGGGAAAACTACTCATACCGTTGTAATGGGGCGAGTTTCTACTTTCAGATGCAAGAGAAATTTTGCGGATTGGTCAATCCGTTCGCGAGATATGGCAGTTTTGGGGTAAGAAACGCTTGAGAAACTCAAAATTTTCGCAGTTCTGATGCTCGAAACGAATAACTAGAACGGCCTAGGGGAAAACTACTCATACCGTTGTAATGGGGCGAGTTTCTACTTTCAGATGCAACAGAAACTTTGCGAATTGGTCAATCCGTTCGCGAGATATGGCAGTTTTGAGGTAAGAAACGCTTGAGAAACTCCAAATTTTCGCAGTTCTGATGCTCGAAACGAATAACTAGAACGGTCTAGGGGAAAACTACTCTTACCGTTGTAATGGGGCGAGTTTCTACTTTCAGATGCAAGAGAAATTTTGCGGATTGTTCAATCCGTTCGCGAGATATGGCAGTTTTGGGGTTAGAAACGCTTGAGAAACTCAAAATTTTCGCAGTTCTGATGCTCGAAACGAATAACTAGAACTGCCTAGGGGAAAACTACTCATACCGTTGTAATGGGGCGAGTTTCTACTTTCAGATGCAACGGAAACTTTTCGGATTGGTCAATCCGTTCGCGTGATATGGCAATTTTGAGGCAAAAAACGCTTGAGAAACACCAAATTTTCGCAGTTCTGATGCTCGAAACGAATAACTAGAACGGCCTAGGGGAAAACTTCTCATACCGTTGTAATGGGGCGAGTTTCTACTTTCAGATGCAACAGAAACTTTGCGAATTGGTCAATCCGTTCGCGAGATATGGCAGTTTTGAGGTAAGAAACGCTTGAGAAACTCCAAATTTTCGCAGTTCTGATGCTCGAAACGAATAACTAGAACGGTCTAGGGGAAAACTACTCATACCGTTGTAATGGGGCGAGTTTCTACTTTCAGATGCAAGAGAAATTTTGCGGATTGGTCAATCCGTTCGCGAGATATGGCAGTTTTGGGGTTAGAAACGCTTGAGAAACTCAAAATTTTCGCAGTTCTGATGCTCGAAACGAATAACTAGAACGGTCTAGGGGAAAACTACTCATACCGTTGTAATGGGGCCAGTTTCTACTTTCAGATGCAACAGAAACTTTGCGGATTTGTCAATCCGTTCGCGAGATATGGCAGTTTTGAGGTAAGGAACGCTTGAGAAACTCCAAATTTTCGCAGTTCTGATGCTCGAAACGAATAACTAGGACGGTCTAGGGAAAAACTACTCATACCGTTGTAATGGGGCTAGTTTCTACTTTCAGATGCAACAGAAACTTTGCGGATTGGTCAATCCGTTCGCGAGATATGGCAGTTTTGAGGTAAGAAACGCTTGAGAAACTCAAAATTTTCGCAGTTCTGATGCTCGAACCGAATAACTAGAACGGGCTAGGGGAAAACTACTCATACCGTTGTAATGGGGCTAGTTTCTACTTTCAGATGCAACAGAAACTTTTCGGATTGGTCGATCCGTTCGCGAGATATGGCAGTTTTGAAGTAAGAAACGCTTGAGAAACTCCAAATTTTCGCAGTTCTGATGCTCGAAACGAATAGCTAGAACGGCCTAGGGGAAAACTACTCATACCGTTGTAATGGGGCGAGTTTCTACTTTCAGATGCAACAGAAACTTTACGGATTGGTCAATCCGTTCGCGAGATATGGCAGTTTTGAGGTAAGAAACGCTTGAGAAACTCCAAATTTTCGCAGTTCTGATGCTCGAAACGAATAACTAGAACGGTCTAGGGGAAAACTACTCATACCGTTGTAATGGGGCCAGTTTCTACTTTCAGATGCAACAGAAACTTTGCGGATTTGTCAATCCGTTCGCGAGATATGGCAGTTTTGAGGTAAGAAACGCTTGAGAAACTCCAAATTTTCGCAGTTCTGATGCTCGAAACGAATAACTAGAACGGTCTAGGGGAAAACTACTCATACCGCTGTAATGGGGCGAGTTTCTACTTTCAGATGCAACAGAAATTTTGCGGATTGGTCAATCCGTTCGCGAGATAAGGCAGTTTTGAGGTAAGAAACGCTTGAGAAACTCCAAATTTTCGCAGTTCTGATGCTCGAAACGAATAACTAGAAGGGTCTAGGGGAAAACTACTCATACCGTTGTAATGGGGCTAGTTTCTACTTTCGGATGCAACAGAATCTTTTCGGATTGGTCAATCCGTTCGCGAGATACGGCAGTTTTGAGGTAAGAAACGCTTGAGAAACTCCAAATTTTCGCAGTTCTGATGCTCGAAACGAATAACTAGAACGGTCTAGGGGAAAACTACTCATACCGTTGTAATGGGGCGAGTTTCTACTTTCAGATGCAAGAGAAATTTTGCGGATTGGTCAATCCGTTCGCGAGATATGGCAGTTTTGGGGTAAGAAACGCTTGAGAAACTCAAAATTTTCGCAGTTCTGATGCTCGAAACGAATAACTAGAACGGCCTAGGGGAAAACTACTCATACCGTTGTAATGGGGCGAGTTTCTACTTTCAGATGCAACAGAAACTTTGCGAATTGGTCAATCCGTTCGCGAGATATGGCAGTTTTGAGGTAAGAAACGCTTGAGAAACTCCAAATTTTCGCAGTTCTGATGCTCGAAACGAATAACTAGAACGGTCTAGGGGAAAACTACTCTTACCGTTGTAATGGGGCGAGTTTCTACTTTCAGATGCAAGAGAAATTTTGCGGATTGGTCAATCCGTTCGCGAGATATGGCAGTTTTGGGGTTAGAAACGCTTGAGAAACTCAAAATTTTCGCAGTTCTGTTGCTCGAAACGAATAACTAGAACTGCCTAGGGGAAAACTACTCATACCGTTGTAATGGGGCGAGTTTCTACTTTCAGATGCAACGGAAACTTTTCGGATTGGTCAATCCGTTCGCGTGATATGGCAATTTTGAGGCAAAAAACGCTTGAGAAACACCAAATTTTCGCAGTTCTGATGCTCGAAACGAATAACTAGAACGGCCTAGGGGAAAACTTCTCATACCGTTGTAATGGGGCGAGTTTCTACTTTCAGATGCAACAGAAACTTTGCGAATTGGTCAATCCGTTCGCGAGATATGGCAGTTTTGAGGTAAGAAACGCTTGAGAAACTCCAAATTTTCGCAGTTCTGATGCTCGAAACGAATAACTAGAACGGTCTAGGGGAAAACTACTCATACCGTTGTAATGGGGCGAGTTTCTACTTTCAGATGCAAGAGAAATTTTGCGGATAGGTCAATCCGTTCGCGAGATATGGCAGTTTTGGGGTAAGAAACGCTTGAGAAACTCAAAATTTTCGCAGTTCTGATGCTCGAAACGAATAACTAGAACTACCTAGGGGAAAACTACTCATACCGTTGTAATGGGGCGAGTTTCTACTTTCAGATGCAAGAGAAATTTTGCCGATTGGTCAATCCGTTCGCGAGATGTGGCAGTTTTGAGGTAAGAAACGCTTGAGAAACCCCAAATTTTCGCAGTTCTGAGGCTCGAAACGAATAACTAGAGCGGCCTAGGGGAAAACTACTCATGCCGTTGTAATGGGGCGTGTTTCTACTTTCAGATGCAAGAGAAATTTTGCGGATTGGTCAATCCGTTCGCGAGATATGGCAGTTTTGGGGTAAGAAACGCTTGAGAAACTTAAAATTTTCGCAGTTCTGATGCTCGAAACGAATAACCAGAACGGTCTAGGGGAAAACTACTCATATCGTTGTAATGGGGCTAGTTTCTACTTTCAGATGCAACAGAAACTTTTCGGATTGGTGAATCCGTTCGCGAGATATGGCAGTTTTGAGGTAAGAAACGCTTGAGAAACTCCAAATTTTCGCAGTTCTGATGCTCGAAACGAATAACTAGAACGGTCTAGGGGAAAACTACTCATACCGTTGTAATGGGGCTAGTTTCTACTTTCAGATGCAACAGAAACTTTGCGGATTGGTCAATCCGTTCGCGAGATATGGCTGTTTTGAGGTAAGAAACGCTTGAGAATCTCCAAATTTTCGCAGTTCTGACGCTCGAAACGAATAACTAGAACGGTCTAGGGGAAAACTACTCATACCGTTGTAATGGGGCGAGTTTCTACTTTCAGATGCAAGAGAAATTTTGCGGATTGGTCAATCCGTTCGCGAGATATGGCAGTTTTGGGGTAAGAAACGCTTGAGAAACTCAAAATTTTCGCAGTTCTGATGCTCGAAACGAATAACTAGAACTGCCTAGGGGAAAACTACTCATACCGTTGTAATGGGGCGAGTTTCTACTTTCAGATGCAAGAGAAATTTTGCGGATTGGTCAATCCGTTCGCGAGATATGGCAGTTTTGAAGTAAGAAACGCTTGAGAAACTCAAAATTTTCGCAGTTCTGATGCTCGAAACGAATAACTAGAAGGGTCTAGGGGAAAACTACTCATACCGTTGTAATGGGGCGAGTTTCTACTTTCAGATGCAAGAGAAATTTTGCGGATTGGTCAATCCGTTCGCGAGATATGGCAGTTTTGAAGTAAGAAACGCTTGAGAAACTCAAAATTTTCGCAGTTCTGATGCTCGAAACGAATAACTAGAAGGGTCTAGGGGAAAACTACTCATACCGTTGTAATGGGGCGAGTTTCTACTTTCAGATGCAAGAGAAATTTTGCGGATTGGTCAATCCGTTCGCGAGATATGGCAGTTTTGGGGTAAGAAACGCTTGAGAAACTCAAAATTTTCGCAGTTCTGATGCTCGAAACGAATAACTAGAACGGTCTAGGGGAAAACTACTCATACCGTTGTAATGGGGCTAGTTTCTACTTTCAGATGCAACAGAAACTTTGCGGATTGGTCAATCCGTTCGCGAGATATGGCAGTTTTGAGGTAAGAAACGCTTGAGAAACTCCAAATTTTCGCAGTTCTGCTGCTCGAAACGAATAACTAGAACGGTCTAGGGGAAAACTACTCATACCGTTGTAATGGGGCGAGTTTCTATTTTCAGATGCAAGAGAAATTTTGCGGATTGGTCAATCCGTTCGCGAGATATGGCAGCTTTGGGGTAAGAAACGCTTGAGAAACTCAAAATTTTCGCAGTTCTGATGCTCGAAACGAATAACTAGAACTGCCTAGGGAAAAACTACTCATACCGTTGTAATGGGGCGAGTTTCTACTTTCAGATGCAAGAGAAATTTTGCGGATTGGTCAATCCGTTCGCGAGATATGGCAGTTTTGAAGTAAGAAACGCTTGAGAAACTCAAAATTTTCGCAGTTCTGATGCTCGAAACGAATAACTAGAACGGTCTAGGGGAAAACTACTCATACCGTTGTAATGGGGCTAGTTTCTACTTTCAGATGCAACAGAAACTTTGCGGATTGGTCAATCCGTTCGCGAGATATGGCAGTTTTGAGGTAAGAAACGCTTGAGAAACTCCAAATTTTCGCAGTTCTGATGCTCGCAACGAATAACTAGAACGGTCTAGGGGAAAACTACTCATACCGTTGTAATGGGGCGAGTTTCTACTTTCAGATGCAAGAGAAATTTTGCGGATTGGTCAATCCGTTCGCGAGATATGGCAGTTTTGGGGTAAGAAACGCTTGAGAAACTCAAAATTTTCGCAGTTCTGATGCTCGAAACGAATAACTAGAACGGTCTAGGGGAAAACTACTCATACCGTTGTAATGGGGCTAGTTTCTACTTTCAGATGCAACAGAAACTTTGCTGATTGGTCAATCCGTTCGCGAGATATGGCTGTTTTGAGGTAAGAAACGCTTGAGAATCTCCAAATTTTCGCAGTTCTGACGCTCGAAACGAATAACTAGAACGGTCTAGGGGAAAACTACTCATACCGTTGTAATGGGGCGAGTTTCTACTTTCAGATGCAAGAGAAATTTTGCGGATTGGTCAATCCGTTCGCGAGATATGGCAGTTTTGGGGTAAGAAACGCTTGAGAAACTCAAAATTTTCGCAGTTCTGATGCTCGAAACGAATAACTAGAAGGGTCTAGGGGAAAACTACTCATACCGTTGTAATGGGGCGAGTTTCTACTTTCAGATGCAAGAGAAATTTTGCGGATTGGTCAATCCGTTCGCGAGATATGGCAGTTTTGGGGTTAGAAACGCTTGAGAAACTCAAAATTTTCGCAGTTCTGATGCTCGAAACGAATAACTAGAAGGGTCTAGGGGAAAACTACTCATACCGTTGTAATGGGGCGAGTTTCTACTTTCAGATGCAAGAGAAATTTTGCGGATTGGTCAATCCGTTCGCGAGATATGGCAGTTTTGGGGTAAGAAACGCTTGAGAAACTCAAAATTTTCGCAGTTCTGATGCTCGAAACGAATAACTAGAACGGTCTAGGGGAAAACTACTCATACCGTTGTAATGGGGCTAGTTTCTACTTTCAGATGCAACAGAAACTTTGCGGATTGGTCAATCCGTTCGCGAGATATGGCAGTTTTGAGGTAAGAAACGCTTGAGAAACTCCAAATTTTCGCAGTTCTGCTGCTCGAAACGAATAACTAGAACGGTCTAGGGGAAAACTACTCATACCGTTGTAATGGGGCGAGTTTCTATTTTCAGATGCAAGAGAAATTTTGCGGATTGGTCAATCCGTTCGCGAGATATGGCAGCTTTGGGGTAAGAAACGCTTGAGAAACTCAAAATTTTCGCAGTTCTGATGCTCGAAACGAATAACTAGAACTGCCTAGGGAAAAACTACTCATACCGTTGTAATGGGGCGAGTTTCTACTTTCAGATGCAAGAGAAATTTTGCGGATTGGTCAATCCGTTCGCGAGATATGGCAGTTTTGAAGTAAGAAACGCTTGAGAAACTCAAAATTTTCGCAGTTCTGATGCTCGAAACGAATAACTAGAACGGTCTAGGGGAAAACTACTCATACCGTTGTAATGGGGCTAGTTTCTACTTTCAGATGCAACAGAAACTTTGCGGATTGGTCAATCCGTTCGCGAGATATGGCAGTTTTGAGGTAAGAAACGCTTGAGAAACTCCAAATTTTCGCAGTTCTGATGCTCGCAACGAATAACTAGAACGGTCTAGGGGAAAACTACTCATACCGTTGTAATGGGGCGAGTTTCTACTTTCAGATGCAAGAGAAATTTTGCGGATTGGTCAATCCGTTCGCGAGATATGGCAGTTTTGGGGTAAGAAACGCTTGAGAAACTCAAAATTTTCGCAGTTCTGATGCTCGAAACGATTAACTAGAACGGTCTAGGGGAAAACTACTCATACCGTTGTAATGGGGCTAGTTTCTACTTTCAGATGCAACAGAAACTTTGCGGATTGGTCAATCCGTTCGCGAGATATGGCTGTTTTGAGGTAAGAAACGCTTGAGAATCTCCAAATTTTCGCAGTTCTGACGCTCGAAACGAATAACTAGAACGGTCTAGGGGAAAACTACTCATACCGTTGTAATGGGGCGAGTTTCTACTTTCAGATGCAAGAGAAATTTTGCGGATTGGTCAATCCGTTCGCGAGATATGGCAGTTTTGGGGTAAGAAACGCTTGAGAAACTCAAAATTTTCGCAGTTCTGATGCTCGAAACGAATAACTAGAAGGGTCTAGGGGAAAACTACTCATACCGTTGTAATGGGGCGAGTTTCTACTTTCAGATGCAAGAGAAATTTTGCGGATTGGTCAATCCGTTCGCGAGATATGGCAGTTTTGGGGTTAGAAACGCTTGAGAAACTCAAAATTTTCGCAGTTCTGATGCTCGAAACGAATAACTAGAACGGCCTAGGGGAAAACTACTCATACCGTTGTAATGGGGCGAGTTTCTACTTTCAGATGCAAGAGAAATTTTGCCGATTGGTCAATCCGTTCGCGAGATATGGCAGTTTTGATGTAAGAAACGCTTGAGAAACTCCAAATTTTCGCAGTTCTGATGCTCGAAACGAATAACTAGAACGGCCTAGGGGAAGACTACTCATACCGTTGTAATGGGGCAAGTTTCCACTTTCAGATGCAACAGAAACTTTGCGGATTGGTCAATCCGTTCGCGAGATGTGGCAGTTTTGAGGTAAGAAACGCTTGAGAAACCCCAAATTTTCGCAGTTCTGAGGCTCGAAACGAATAACTAGAGCGGCCTAGGGGAAAACTACTCATGCCGTTGTAATCGGGCGTGTTTCTACTTTCAGATGCAAGAGAAATTTTGCGGATTGGTCAATCCGTTCGCGAGATATGGCAGTTTTGGGGTAAGAAACGCTTGAGAAACTTAAAATTTTCGCAGTTCTGATGCTCGAAACGAATAACCAGAACGGTCTAGGGGAAAACTACTCATATCGTTGTAATGGGGCTAGTTTCTACTTTCAGATGCAACAGAAACTTTTCGGATTGGTCAATCCGTTCGCGAGATATGGCAGTTTTGAGGTAAGAAACGCTTGAGAAACTCCAAATTTTCGCAGTTCTGATGCTCGAAACGAATAACTAGAACGGTCTAGGGGAAAACTACTCATACCGTTGTAATGGGGCTAGTTTCTACTTTCAGATGCAACAGAAACTTTGCGGATTGGTCAATCCGTTCGCGAGATATGGCAGTTTTGGGGTAAGAAACGCTTGAGAAACTCAAAATTTTCGCAGTTCTGATGCTCGAAACGAATAACTAGAACGGTCTAGGGGAAAACTACTCATACCGTTGTAATGGGGCTAGTTTCTACTTTCAGATGCAACAGAAACTTTGCGGATTGGTCAATCCGTTCGCGAGATATGGCAGTTTTGAGGTAAGAAACGCTTGAGAAACTCCAAATTTTCGCAGTTCTGCTGCTCGAAACGAATAACTAGAACGGTCTAGGGGAAAACTACTCATACCGTTGTAATGGGGCGAGTTTCTATTTTCAGATGCAAGAGAAATTTTGCGGATTGGTCAATCCGTTCGCGAGATATGGCAGCTTTGGGGTAAGAAACGCTTGAGAAACTCAAAATTTTCGCAGTTCTGATGCTCGAAACGAATAACTAGAACTGCCTAGGGAAAAACTACTCATACCGTTGTAATGGGGCGAGTTTCTACTTTCAGATGCAAGAGAAATTTTGCGGATTGGTCAATCCGTTCGCGAGATATGGCAGTTTTGAAGTAAGAAACGCTTGAGAAACTCCAAATTTTCGCAGTTCTGATGCTCGAAACGAATAACTAGAAGGGTCTAGGGGAAAACTACTCATACCGTTGTAATGGGGCTAGTTTCTACTTTCGGATGCAACAGAAAGTTTTCGGATTAGTCAATCCGTTCGCGAGATATGGCAGTTTTGGGGTAAGGAACGCTTGACAAACTCAAAATTTTCGCAGTTCTGATGCTCGAAACGAATAACTAGAACGGTCTAGGGGAAAACTACTCATACCGTTGTAATGGGGCGAGTTTCTATTTTCAGATGCAAGAGAAATTTTGCGGATTGGTCAATCCGTTCGCGAGATATGGCAGCCTTGGGGTAAGAAACGCTTGAGAAACTCCAAATTTTCGCAGTTCTGATGCTCGCAACGAGTAACTAGAACGGTCTAGGGGAAAACTACTCATACCGTTGTAATGGGGCGAGTTTCTACTTTCAGATGCAAGCGAAATTTTGCGGATTGGTCAATCCGTTCGCGAGATATGGCAGTTTTGGTGTAAGAAACGCTTGAGAAACTCAAAATTTTCGCAGTTCTGATGCTCGAAACGAATAACTAGAACTGCCTAGGGGAAAACTACTCATACCGTTGTAATGGGGCGAGTTTCTACTTTCAGATGCAAGAGAAATTTTGCGGATTGGTCAATCCGTTCGCGAGATATGGCAGTTTTGAAGTAAGAAACGCTTGAGAAACTCCAAATTTTCGCAGTTCTGATGCTCGAAACGAATAACTAGAAGGGTCTAGGGGAAAACTACTCATACCGTTGTAATGGGGCGAGTTTCTACTTTCAGATGCAAGAGAAATTTTGCGGATTGGTCAATCCGTTCGCGAGATATGGCAGTTTTGGGGTAAGAAACGCTTGAGAAACTCAAAATATTCGCAGTTCTGATGCTCGAAACGAATAACTAGAACGGTCTAGGGGAAAACTACTCATACCGTTGTAATGGGGCTAGTTTCTACTTTCAGATGCAACAGAAACTTTGCGGATTGGTCAATCCGTTCGCGAGATATGGCAGTTTTGAGGTAAGAAACGCTTGAGAAGCTCCAAATTTTCGCAGTTCTGATGCTCGAAACGAATAACTAGAACGGTCTAGGGGAAAACTACTCATACCGTTGTAATGGGGCGAGTTTCTACTTTCAGATGCAAGAGAAATTTTGCGGATTGGTCAATCCGTTCGCGAGATATGGCAGTTTTGGGGTAAGAAACGCTTGAGAAACTCAAAATATTCGCAGTTCTGATGCTCGAAACGAATAACTAGAACTGCCTAGGGGAAAACTACTCATACCGTTGTAATGGGGCGAGTTTCTACTTTCAGATGCAAGAGAAATTTTGCGGATTGGTCAATCCGTTCGCGAGATATGGCAGTTTTGGGGTAAGAAACGCTTGAGAAACTCCAAATTTTCGCAGTTCTGATGCTCGAAACGAATAACTAGAACGGTCTAGGGGAAAACTACTCATACCGTTGTAATGGGGCGAGTTTCTACTTTCAGATGGAAGAGAAATTTTGCGGATTGGTCAATCCGTTCGCGAGATATGGCAGTTTTGAGGTAAGAAACGCTTGAGAAACTCCAAATTTTCGCAGTTCTGATGCTCGAAACGAATAACTAGAACGGTCTAGGGGAAAACTACTCATACCGTTGTAATGGGGCGAGTTTCTACTTTCAGATGCAAGAGAAATTTTGCGGATCGGTCAATCCGTTCGCGAGATATGGCAGTTTTGGGGTTAGAAATGCTTGAGAAACTCAAAATTTTCGCAGTTCTGATGCTCGAAACGAATAACTAGAACTGCCTAGGGGAAAACTACTCATACCGTTGTAATGGGGCGAGTTTCTACTTTCAGATGCAAGAGAAATTTTGCGGATTGGTCAATCCGTTCGCGAGATATGGCAGTTTTGAAGTAAGAAACGCTTGAGAAACTCCAAATTTTCGCAGTTCTGATGCTCGAAACGAATAACTAGAAGGGTCTAGGGGAAAACTACTCATACCGTTGTAATGGGGCGAGTTTCTACTTTCAGATGCAAGAGAAATTTTGCGGATCGGTCAATCCGTTCGCGAGATATGGCAGTTTTGGGGTAAGAAACGCTTGAGAAACTCAAAATTTTCGCAGTTCTGATGCTCGAAACGAATAACTAGAACTGCCTAGGGGAAAACTACTCATACCGTTGTAATGGGGCGAGTTTCTACTTTCAGATGCAAGAGAAATTTTGCGGATTGGTCAATCCGTTCGCGAGATATGGCAGTTTTGAAGTAAGAAACGCTTGAGAAACTCCAAATTTTCGCAGTTCTGATGCTCGAAACGAATAACTAGAAGGGTCTAGGGGAAAACTACTCATACCGTTGTAATGGGGCGAGTTTCTACTTTCAGATGCAAGAGAAATTTTGCGGATTGGTCAATCCGTTCGCGAGATATGGCAGTTTTGGGGTAAGAAACGCTTGAGAAACTCAAAATTTTCGCAGTTCTGATGCTCGAAACGAATAACTAGAACGGTCTAGGGGAAAACTACTCATACCGTTGTAATGGGGCTAGTTTCTACTTTCAGATGCAACAGAAACTTTGCGGATTGGTCAATCCGTTCGCGAGATATGGCAGTTTTGAGGTAAGAAACGCTTGAGAAACTCCAAATTTTCGCAGTTCTGATGCTCGAAACGAATAACTAGAACGGTCTAGGGGAAAACTACTCATACCGTTGTAATGGGGCGAGTTTCTACTTTCAGATGCAAGAGAAATTTTGCGGATTGGTCAATCCGTTCGCGAGATATGGCAGTTTTGGGGTAAGAAACGCTTGAGAAACTCAAAATATTCGCAGTTCTGATGCTCGAAACGAATAACTAGAACGGTCTAGGGGAAAACTACTCATACCGTTGTAATGGGGCGAGTTTCTACTTTCAGATGCAAGAGAAATTTTGCGGATTGGTCAATCCGTTCGCGAGATATGGCAGCTTTGGGGTAAGAAACGCTTGAGAAACTCAAAATTTTCGCAGTTCTGATGCTCGAAACGAATAACTAGAACTGCCTAGGGGAAAACTACTCATACCGTTGTAATGGGGCGAGTTTCTACTTTCAGATGCAAGAGAAATTTTGCGGATTGGTCAATCCGTTCGCGAGATATGGCAGTTTTGAAGTAAGAAACGCTTGAGAAACTCCAAATTTTCGCAGTTCTGATGCTCGAAACGAATAACTAGAAGGGTCTAGGGGAAAACTACTCATACCGTTGTAATGGGGCTAGTTTCTACTTTCGGATGCAACAGAAACTTTTCGGATTGGTCAATCCGTTCGCGAGATATGGCAGTTTTGAGGTAAGAAACGCTTGAGAAACTCCAAATTTTCGCAGTTCTGATGCTCGAAACGAATAACTAGAACGGTCTAGGGGAAAACTGCTCATACCGTTGTAATGGGGCGAGTTTCTACTTTCAGATGCAAGAGAAATTTTGCGGATTGGTCAATCTGTTCGCGAGATATGGCAGTTTTGGGGTAAGAAACGCTTGAGAAACTCAAAATTTTCGCAGTTCTGATGCTCGAAACGAATAACTAGAACGGTCTAGGGGAAAACTACTCATACCGTTGTAATGGGGCTAGTTTCTACTTTCAGATGCAACAGAAACTTTGCGGATTGGTCAATCCGTTCGCGAGATATGGCAGTTTTGAGGCAAGAAACGCTTGAGAAACTCCAAATTTTCGCAGTTCTGATGCTCGAAACGAATAACTAGAACGGTCTAGGGGAAAACTACTCATACCGTTGTAATGGGGCTAGTTTCTACTTTCAGATGCAACAGAAACTTTGCGGAATGGTCAATCCGTTCGCGAGATATGGCAGTTTTGAGGTAAGAAACGCTTGAGAAACCCCAAATTTTCGCAGTTCTGAGGCTCGAAACGAATAACTAGAGCGGCCTAGGGGAAAACTACTCATGCCGTTGTAATGGGGCGTGTTTCTACTTTCAGATGCAAGAGAAATTTTGCGGATTGGTCAATCCGTTCGCGAGATATGGCAGTTTTGGGGTAAGAAACGCTTGAGAAACTTAAAATTTTCGCAGTTCTGATGCTCGAAACGAATAACCAGAACGGTCTAGGGGAAAACTACTCATATCGTTGTAATGGGGCTAGTTTCTACTTTCAGATGCAACAGAAACTTTTCGGATTGGTCAATCCGTTCGCGAGATATGGCAGTTTTGAGGTAAGAAACGCTTGAGAAACTCCAAATTTTCGCAGTTCTGATGCTCGAAACGAATAACTAGAACGGTCTAGGGGAAAACTACTCATACCGTTGTAATGGGGCTAGTTTCTACTTTCAGATGCAACAGAAACTTTGCGGATTGGTCAATCCGTTCGCGAGATATGGCTGTTTTGAGGTAAGAAACGCTTGAGAAACTCCAAATTTTCGCAGTTCTGAGGCTCGAAACGAATAACTAGAGCGGCCTAGGGGAAAACTACTCATGCCGTTGTAATGGGGCGTGTTTCTACTTTCAGATGCAAGAGAAATTTTGCGGATTGGTCAATCCGTTCGCGAGATATGGCAGTTTTGGGGTAAGAAACGCTTGAGAAACTTAAAATTTTCGCAGTTCTGATGCTCGAAACGAATAACCAGAACGGTCTAGGGGAAAACTACTCATATCGTTGTAATGGGGCTAGTTTCTACTTTCAGATGCAACAGAAACTTTTTGGATTGGTCAATCCGTTCGCGAGATATGGCAGTTTTGAGGTAGGAAACGCTTGAGAAACTCCAAATTTTCGCAGTTCTGATGCTCGAAACGAATAACTAGAACGGTCTAGGGGAAAACTACTCATACCGTTGTAATGGGGCTAGTTTCTACTTTCAGATGCAACAGAAACTTTGCGGATTGGTCAATCCGTTCGCGAGATATGGCTGTTTTGAGGTAAGAAACGCTTGAGAAACTCCAAATTTTCGCAGTTCTGATGCTCGAAACGGATAACTAGAACGGTCTAGGGGAAAACTACTCATACCGTTGTAATGGGGCGAGTTTCTACTTTCAGATGCAAGAGAAATTTTGCGGATTGGTCAATCCGTTCGCGAGATATGGCAGTTTTGGGGTAAGAAACGCTTGAGAAACTCCAAATTTTCGCAGTTCTGATGCTCGAAACGAATAACTAGAACGGCCTAGGGGAAAACTACTCATACAGTTGTAATGGGGCTAGTTTCTACTTTCAGATGCAACAGAAACTTTGCGGATTGGTCAATCCGTTCGCGAGATATGGCAGTTTTGAGGTAAGAAACGCTTGAGAAACTCCAAATTTTCGCAGTTCTGATGCTCGAAACGAATAACTAGAACGGTCTAGGGGAAAACTACTCATACCGTTGTAATGGGGATAGTTTCTACTTCCAGATGCAACAGAAACTTTTCGGATTGGTCAATCCGTTCGCGAGATATGGCAGTTTTGAGGTAAGAATCGCTTGAGAAACTCCAAATTTTCGCAGTTCTGATGCTCGAAACGAATAACTAGAACTGCCTAGGGGAAAACTACTCATACCGTTGTAATGGGGCGAGTTTCTACTTTCAGATGCAAGAGAAATTTTGCGGATTGGTCAATCCGTTCGCGAGATATGGCAGTTTTGAAGTAAGAAACGCTTGAGAAACTCCAAATTTTCGCAGTTCTGATGCTCGAAACGAATAACTAGAACTGCCTAGGGGAAAACTACTCATACCGTTGTAATGGGGCGAGTTTCTACTTTCAGATGCAAGAGAAATTTTGCGGATTGGTCAATCCGTTCGCGAGATATGGCAGTTTTGAAGTAAGAAACGCTTGAGAAACTCCAAATTTTCGCAGTTCTGATGCTCGAAACGAATAACTAGAACTGCCTAGGGGAAAACTACTCATACCGTTGTAATGGGGCGAGTTTCTACTTTCAGATGCAAGAGAAATTTTGCGGATTGGTCAATCCGTTCGCGAGATATGGCAGTTTTGAAGTAAGAAACGCTTGAGAAACTCCAAATTTTCGCAGTTCTGATGCTCGAAACGAATAACTAGAAGGGTCTAGGGGAAAACTACTCATACCGTTGTAATGGGGCTAGTTTCTACTTTCGGATGCAACAGAAACTTTTCGGATTGGTCAATCCGTTCGCGAGATATGGCAGTTTTGGGGTAAGAAACGCTTGAGAAACTCAAAATTTTCGCAGTTCTGATGCTCGAAACGAATAACTAGAACGGTCTAGGGGAAAACTACTCATACCGTTGTAATGGGGCTAGTTTCTACTTTCAGATGCAACAGAAACTTTGCGGATTGGTCAATCCGTTCGCGAGATATGGCAGTTTTGAGGTAAGAAACGCTTGAGAAACTCCAAATTTTCGCAGTTCTGATGCTCGAAACGAATAACTAGAAGGGTCTAGGGGAAAACTACTCATACCGTTGTAATGGGGCGAGTTTCTACTTTCAGGTGCAAGAGAAATTTTGCGGATTGGTCAATCCGTTCGCGAGATATGGCAGCTTTGGGGTAAGAAACGGTTGAGAAACTCAAAATTTTCGCAGTTCTGATGCTCGAAACGAATAACTAGAACTGCCTAGGGGAAAACTACTCATACCGTTGTAATGGGGCGAGTTTCTACTTTCAGATGCAAGAGAAATTTTGCGGATTGGTCAATCCGTTCGCGAGATATGGCAGTTTTGAAGTAAGAAACGCTTGAGAAACTCCAAATTTTCGCAGTTCTGATGCTCGAAACGAATAACTAGAAGGGTCTAGGGGAAAACTACTCATACCGTTGTAATGGGGCGAGTTTCTACTTTCAGGTGCAAGAGAAATTTTGCGGATTGGTCAATCCGTTCGCGAGATATGGCAGCTTTGGGGTAAGAAACGGTTGAGAAACTCAAAATTTTCGCAGTTCTGATGCTCGAAACGAATAACTAGAACTGCCTAGGGGAAAAATACTCATACCGTTGTAATGGGGCGAGTTTCTACTTTCAGATGCAAGAGAAATTTTGCGGATTGGTCAATCCGTTCGCGAGATATGGCAGTTTTGAAGTAAGAAACGCTTGAGAAACTCCAAATTTTCACAGTTCTGATGCTCGAAACGAATAACTAGAACGGTCTAGGGGAAAACTACTCATACCGTTGTAATGGGGCTAGTTTCTACTTTCGGATGCAACAGAAACTTTTCGGATTGGTCAATCCGTTCGCGAGATATGGCAGTTTTGAGGTAAGAAACGCTTGAGAAACTCCAAATTTTCGCAGTTCTGATGCTCGAAACGAATAACTAGAACGGCCTAGGGGATAACTACTTATACCGTTGTAATGGGGCGAGTTTCTACTTTCAGATGCAACAGAAACTTTGCAGATTGGTCAATCCGTTCGCGAGATATGGCAGTTTTGAGGTAAGAAACGCTTGAGAAACTCCAAATTTTCGCAGTTCTGATGCTCGAAACGAATAACTAGAACGGTCTAGGGGAAAACTACTCATACCGTTGTAATGGGGCTAGTTTCTACTTTCATATGCAACAGAAACTTTGCGGATTGGTCAATCCGTTCACGAGATATGGCAGTTTTGAGGTAAGAAACGCTTGAGAAACTCCAAATTTTCGCAGTTCTGATGCTCGACTCGAATAACTAGAACGGTCTAGGGGAAAACTACTCATACCGTTGTAATGGGGCTAGTTTCTACTTTCAGATGCAACAGAAACTTTGCGGATTGGTCAATCCGTTCACGAGATATGGCAGTTTTGAGGTAAGAAACGCTTGAGAAACTCCAAATTTTCGCAGTTCTGATGCTCGACTCGAATAACTAGAACGGTCTAGGGGAAAACTACTCATACCGTTGTAATGGGGCTAGTTTCTACTTTCGGATGCAACAGAAACTTTTCGGATTGGTCAATCCGTTCGCGAGATATGGCAGTTTTGAAGTAAGAAACGCTTGAGATACTCCAAATTTTCGCAGTTCTGATGCTCGAAACGAATAACTAGAACGGCCTAGGGGAAAACTACTCATACCGTTGTAATGGGGCTAGTTTCTACTTTCAGATTCAACAGAAACTTTTCGGATTGGTCAATCCGTTCGCGAGATATGGCAGTTTTGAGGTAAGAAACGCTTGAGAAACTCCAAATTTTAGCAGTTCTGATGCTCGAAACGAATAACTAGAAAGGCCTAGGGGAAAACTACTCATACCGTTGTAATGGGGCGAGTTTCTACTTTCAGATGCAACAGAAACTTTGCGAATTGGTCAATCCGTTCGCGAGATATGGCAGTTTTGAGGTAAGAAACGCTTGAGAAACTCCAAATTTTCGCAGTTCTGATGCTCGAAACGAATAACTAGAACGGTCTAGGGGAAAACTACTCATACCGTTGTAATGGGGCTAGTTTCTACTTTCAGATGCAACAGAAACTTTGCGGATTGGTGAATCCGTTCGCGAGATATGGCAGTTTTGAGGTAAGAAACGCTTGAGAAACTCCAAATTTTCGCAGTTCTGATGCTCGAAACGAATAACTAGAACGGTCTAGGGGAAAACTATTCATACCGTTGTAATGGGGCTAGTTTCTACTTTCAGATGCAACAGAAACTTTGCGGATTGGTCAATCCGTTCGCCAGATATGGCAGTTTTGAGGTAAGAAACGCTTGAGAAACTCCAAATTTTCGCAGTGCTGATGCTCGACTCGAATAACTAGAACGGTCTAGGGGAAAACTACTCATACCGTTGTAATGGGGCTAGTTTCTACTTTCAGATGCAACAGAAACTTTGCGGATTGGTCAATCCGTTCGCGAGATATGGCAGTTTTGAAGTAAGAAACGCTTGAGAAACTCCAAATTTTCGCAGTTCTGAGGCTCGAAACGAATAACTAGAACGGCCTAGGGGAAAACTACTCATACCGTTGTAATGGGGCGAGTTTCTACTTTCAGATGCAAGAGAAATTTTGCGGATTGGTCAATCCGTTCGCGAGATATGGCAGTTTTGGGGTAAGAAACGCTTGAGAAACTCCAAATTTTCGCAGTTCTGATGCTCGAAACGAATAACTAGAACGGCCTAGGGGAAAACTACTCATACCGTTGTAATGGGGCTAGTTTCTACTTTCAGATGCAACAGAAACTTTGCGGATTGGTCAATCCGTTCGCGAGATATGGCAGTCTTGAGGTAAGAAACGCTTGAAAAACTCCAAATTTTCGCAGTTCTGATGCTCGAAACCAATAACTAGAACGGTCTAGGGGAAAACTACTCATACCGTTGTAATGGGGCTAGTTTCTACTTTCGGATGCAACAGAAACTTTTCGGATTGGTCAATCCGTTCGCGAGATATGGCAGCTTTGAAGTAAGAAACGCTTGAGATACTCCAAATTTTCGCAGTTCTGATGCTCGAAACGAATAACTAGAACGGCCTAGGGGATAACTACTTATACCGTTGTAATGGGGCGAGTTTCTACTTTCAGATGCAACAGAAACTTTGCGGATTGGTCAATCCGTTCGCGAGATATAGCAGTTTTGAGGTAAGATATGCTTGAGAAACTCCAAATTTTCGCAGTTCTGATGCTCGAAACGAATAACTAGAACGTTCTAGGGGAAAACTACTCACACCGTTGTAATGGGGCTAGTTTCTACTTTCAGATGCAACAGAAACTTTGCGGATTGGTCAATCCGTTCGCGAGATATGGCAGTTTTGAGGTAAGAAACGCTTGAGAAACTCCAAATTTTCGCAGTTCTGATGCTCGAAACGAATAACTAGAACGGTCTAGGGGAAAACTACTCATACCGTTGTAATGGGGCTAGTTTCTACTTTCAGATGCAACAGAAACTTTGCGGATTGGTCAATCCGTTTGCGAGATATGGCAGTTTTGGGGTAAGAAACGCTTGAGAAACTCAAAATTTTCGCAGTTCTGATGCTCGAAACGAATAACTAGAACGGCCTAGGGGAAAACTACTCATACCGTAGTAATGGGGCTAGTTTCTACTTTCAGATGCAACAGAAACTTTGCGGTGTGGTCAATCCGTTCGCGAGATATGGCAGTTTTGAGGTAAGAAACGCTTGAGGAACTCCAAATGTTCGCAGTTCTGATGCTCGAAACGAATAACTAGAACGGCCTAGGGGAAAACTACTCATACCGTTGTAATGGGGCTAGTTTCTACTTTCAGATGCAACAGAAACTTTGCGGATTGGGAAATCCGTTCGCGAGATATGGCAGTTTTGAGGTAAGAAACGCTTGAGAAACTCCAAATTCTCGCAGTTCGGATGCCCAAACGAATAACTAGAACGGTCTAGGGGAAAACTACTCATACCGTTGTAATGGGGCTAGTTTCTACTTTCAGATGCAACAGAAACTTTGCGGATTGGTCAATCCGTTCGCGAGATATGGCAGTTTTGAGGTAAGAAAGGCTTGAGAAACTCCAAATTTTCGCAGTTCTGATGCTCAAAACGAATAACTAGAACGGTCTAGGGGAAAACTACTCATACCGTTGTAATGGGGCTAGTTTGTACTTTGAGATGCAACAGAAACTTTTCGGATTGGTCATTCCGTTCGCGAGATATGGCAGTTTTGAAGTAAGAAACGCTTGAGAAACTCCAAATTTTCGCAGTTCTGATGCGCGAAACGAATAACTAGAACGGTCTAGGGGAAAACTACTCATACCGTTGTAATGGGGCTAGTTTCTACTTTCAGATGCAACAGAAACTTTGCGGATTGGTCAATCCGTTCGCGAGATATGGCAGTTTTGAGGTAAGAAACGCTTGAGAAACTCCAAATTCTCGCAGTTCGGATGCTCAAAACGAATAACTAGAACGGTCTAGGGGAAAACTACTCATACCGTTGTAATGGGGCTAGTTTCTACTTTCAGATGCAACAGAAACTTTGCGGATTTGTCAATCCGTTCGCGAGATATGGCAGTTTTGAGGTAAGAAACGCTTGAGAAACTCCAAATTCTCGCAGTTCGGATGCTCAAAACGAATAACTAGAACGGTCTAGGGGAAAACTACTCATACCGTTGTAATGGGGCTAGTTTCTACTTTCAGATGCAACAGAAACTTTGCGGATTGGTCAATCCGTTCGCGAGATATGGCAGTTTTGGGGTAAGAAACGCTTGAGAAACTCCAAATTTTCGCAGTTCTGATGCGCGAAACGAATAACTAGAACGGTCTAGGGGAAAACTACTCATACCGTTGTAATGGGGCTAGTTTCTACTTTCAGATGCAATAGAAACTTTGCGGATTGGTCAATCCGTTCGCGAGATATGGCAGTTTTGAGGTAAGAAACGCTTGAGAAACTCCAAATTCTCGCAGTTCGGATGCTCAAAACGAATAACTAGAACGGTCTAGGGGAAAACTACTCATACCGTTGTAATGGGGTTAGTTTCTACTTTCAGATGCAACAGAAACTTTGCGGATTTGTCAATCCGTTCGCGAGATATGGCAGTTTTGAGGTAAGAAACGCTTGAGAAACACCAAATTTTCGCAGTTCTGATGCGCGAAACGAATAACTAGAACGGTCTAGGGGAAAACTACTCATACCGTTGTAATGGGGCTAGTTTCTACTTTCAGATGCAACAGAAACTTTGCGGATTGGTCAATCCGTTCGCGAGATATGGCAGTTTTGAGGTAAGAAACGCTTGAGAAACTCCAAATTCTCGCAGTTCGGATGCTCAAAACGAATAACTAGAACGGTCTAGGGGAAAACTACTCATACCGTTGTAATGGGGCTAGTTTCTACTTTCAGATGCAACAGAAACTTTGCGGATTTGTCAATCCGTTCGCGAGATATGGCAGTTTTGAGGTAAGAAACGCTTGAGAAACTCCAAATTCTCGCAGTTCGGATGCTCAAAACGAATAACTAGAACGGTCTAGGGGAAAACTACTCATACCGTTGTAATGGGGCTAGTTTCTACTTTCAGATGCAACAGAAACTTTGCGGATTGGTCAATCCGTTCGCGAGATATGGCAGTTTTGAGGTAAGAAACGCTTGAGAAACTCCAAATTTTCGCAGTTCTGATGCGCGAAACGAATAACTAGAACGGTCTAGGGGAAAACTACTCATACCGTTGTAATGGGGCTAGTTTCTACTTTCAGATGCAACAGAAACTTTGCGGATTGGTCAATCCGTTCGCGAGATATGGCAGTTTTGAGGTAAGAAACGCTTGAGAAACTCCAAATTTTCGCAGTTCTGATGCTCAAAACGAATAACTAGAACGGTCTAGGGGAAAACTACTCATACCGTTGTAATGGGGCTAGTTTGTACTTTGAGATGCAACAGAAACTTTTCGGATTGGTCAATCCGTTCGCGAGATATGGCAGTTTTGAGGTAAGAAACGCTTGAGAAACTCCAAATTTTCGCAGTTCTGATGCGCGAAACGAATAACTAGAACGGTCTAGGGGAAAACTACTCATACCGTTGTAATGGGGCTAGTTTCTACTTTCAGATGCAACAGAAACTTTGCGGATTGGTCAATCCGTTCGCGAGATATGGCAGTTTTGAGGTAAGAAACGCTTGAGAAACTCCAAATTCTCGCAGTTCGGATGCTCAAAACGAATAACTAGAACGGTCTAGGGGAAAACTACTCATACCGTTGTAATGGGGCTAGTTTCTACTTTCAGATGCAACAGAAACTTTGCGGATTTGTCAATCCGTTCGCGAGATATGGCAGTTTTGAGGTAAGAAACGCTTGAGAAACTCCAAATTCTCGCAGTTCGGATGCCCAAACGAATAACTAGAACGGTCTAGGGGAAAACTACTCATACCGTTGTAATGGGGCTAGTTTCTACTTTCAGATGCAACAGAAACTTTGCGGATTGGTCAATCCGTTCGCGATATATGGCAGTTTTGGGGTAAGAAACGCTTGAGAAACTCCAAATTTTCGCAGTTCTGATGCGCGAAACGAATAACTAGAACGGTCTAGGGGAAAACTACTCATACCGTTGTAATGGGGCTAGTTTCTACTTTCAGATGCAATAGAAACTTTGCGGATTGGTCAATCCGTTCGCGAGATATGGCAGTTTTGAGGTAAGAAACGCTTGAGAAACTCCAAATTCTCGCAGTTCGGATGCTCAAAACGAATAACTAGAACGGTCTAGGGGAAAACTACTCATACCGTTGTAATGGGGCTAGTTTCTACTTTCAGATGCAACAGAAACTTTGCGGATTTGTCAATCCGTTCGCGAGATATGGCAGTTTTGAGGTAAGAAACGCTTGAGAAACTCCAAATTTTCGCAGTTCTGATGCGCGAAACGAATAACTAGAACGGTCTAGGGGAAAACTACTCATACCGTTGTAATGGGGCTAGTTTCTACTTTCAGATGCAACAGAAACTTTGCGGATTGGTCAATCCGTTCGCGAGATATGGCAGTTTTGAGGTAAGAAACGCTTGAGAAACTCCAAATTTTCGCAGTTCTGATGCTCGAAACGAATAACTAGAACGGTCTAGGGGAAAACTACTCATACCGTTGTAATGGGGCTGGTTTCTACTTTCAGATGCAACAGAAACTTTTCGGATTGGTCAATCCGTTTGCGAGATATGGCAGTTATGAGGTAAGAAACGCTTGAGGAACTCCAAATTTTCGCAGTTCTGATGCTCGAAACGAATAACTAGAACGGCCTAGGGGAAAACAACTCATACCGTTGTAATGGGGCGAGTTTCTACTTTCAGATGCAACAGAAACTTTGCGGATTGGTCAATCCGTTCGCGAGATATGGCAGTTTTGAGGTAAGAAACGCTTGAGAAACTCCAAATTCTCGCAGTTCGGATGCTCAAAACGAATAACTAGAACGGTCTAGGGGAATACTACTCATACCGTTGTAATGGGGCGAGTTTCTACTTTCAGATGCAACAGAAACTTTGCGGATTGGTCAATCCGTTCGCGAGATATGGCAGTTTTGAGGTAAGAAACGCTTGAGAAACTCCAAATTTTCGCAGTTCTGATGCTCGAAACGAATAACTAGAACGGCCTAGGGGAAAACTACTCATACCGTTGTAATGGGGCGAGTTTCTACTTTCAGATGCAACAGAAACTTTGCGGATTGGTCAATCCGTTCGCGAGATATGGCAGTTTTGAGGTAAGAAACGCTTGAGAAACTCCAAATTTTCGCAGTTCTGATGCTCGAAACGAATAACTAGAACGGCCTAGGGGAAAACTACTCATACCGTTGTAATGGGGCGAGTTTCTACTTTCAGATGCAACAGAAACTTTTCGGATTGGTCAATCCGTTCGCGAGATATGGCAGTTTTGAGGTAAGAAACGCTTGAGAAACTCCAAATTTTCGCAGTTCTGATGCTCGAAACGAATAACTAGAACGGTCTAGGGGAAAACTACTCATACCGTTGTAATGGGGCTAGTTTCTACTTTCAGATGCAACAGAAACTTTGCGGATTGGTCAATCCGTTTGCGAGATATGGCAGTTTTGAGGTAAGAAACGCTTGAGAAACTCCAAATTTTCGCAGTTCTGATGCTCGAAACGAATAACTAGAACGGCCTAGGGGAAAACTACTCATACCGTTGTAATGGGGCGAGTTTCTACTTTCAGATGCAACAGAAACTTTGCGGATTGGTCAATCCGTTCGCGAGATATGGCAGTTTTGAGGTAAGAAACGCTTGAGAAACTCCAAATTTTCGCAGTTCTGATGCTCGAAACGAATAACTAGAACGGCCTAGGGGAAAACTACTCATACCGTTGTAATGGGGCGAGTTTCTACTTTCAGATGCAACAGAAACTTTTCGGATTAGTCAATCCGTTCGCGAGATATGGCAGTTTTGAGGTAAGAAACGCTTGAGAAACTCCAAATTTTCGCAGTTCTGATGCTCGAAACGAATAACTAGAACGGTCTAGGGGAAAACTACTCATACCGTTGTAATGGGGCTAGTTTCTACTTTCAGATGCAACAGAAACTTTGCGGATTGGTCAATCCGTTTGCGAGATATGGCAGTTTTGAGGTAAGAAACGCTTGAGAAACTATAAAAATTTTCGCAGTTCTGATGCTCGAAACGAATAACTAGAACGGCCTAGGGGAAAACTACTCATACCGTTGTAATGGGGCGAGTTTCTACTTTCAGATGCAACAGAAACTTTGCGGATTGGTCAATCCGTTCGCGAGATATGGCAGTTTTGGGGTAAGAAACGCTTGAGAAACTCCAAATTTTCGCAGTTCTGATGCGCGAAACGAATAACTAGAACGGTCTAGGGGAAAACTACTCATACCGTTGTAATGGGGCTAGTTTCTACTTTCAGATGCAATAGAAACTTTGCGGATTGGTCAATCCGTTCGCGAGATATGGCAGTTTTGAGGTAAGAAACGCTTGAGAAACTCCAAATTCTCGCAGTTCGGATGCTCAAAACGAATAACTAGAACGGTCTAGGGGAAAACTACTCATACCGTTGTAATGGGGCTAGTTTCTACTTTCAGATGCAACAGAAACTTTGCGGATTTGTCAATCCGTTCGCGAGATATGGCAGTTTTGAGGTAAGAAACGCTTGAGAAACACCAAATTTTCGCAGTTCTGATGCGCGAAACGAATAACTAGAACGGTCTAGGGGAAAACTACTCATACCGTTGTAATGGGGCTAGTTTCTACTTTCAGATGCAACGGAAACTTTGCGGATTGGTCAATCCGTTCGCGAGATATGGCAGTTTTGAGGTAAGAAACGCTTGAGAAACTCCAAATTCTCGCAGTTCGGATGCTCAAAACGAATAACTAGAACGGTCTAGGGGAAAACTACTCATACCGTTGTAATGGGGCGAGTTTCTACTTTCAGATGCAACAGAAACTTTGCGGATTGGTCAATCCATTCGCGAGATATGGCAGTTTTGAGGTAAGAAACGCTTGAGAAACTCCAAATTTTCGCAGTTCTGATGCTCGAAACGAATAACTAGAACGGCCTAGGGGAAAACTACTCATACCGTTGTAATGGGGCGAGTTTCTACTTTCAGATGCAACAGAAACTTTGCGGATTGGTCAATCCATTCGCGAGATATGGCAGTTTTGAGGTAAGAAACGCTTGAGAAACTCCAAATTTTCGCAGTTCTGATGCTCAAAACGAATAACTAGAACGGTCTAGGGGAAAACTACTCATACCGTTGTAATGGGGCTAGTTTGTACTTTGAGATGCAACAGAAACTTTTCGGATTGGTCAATCCGTTCGCGAGATATGGCAGTTTTGAAGTAAGAAACGCTTGAGAAACTCCAAATTTTCGCAGTTCTGATGCGCGAAACGAATAACTAGAACGGTCTAGGGGAAAACTACTCATACCGTTGTAATGGGGCTAGTTTCTACTTTCAGATGCAACAGAAACTTTGCGGATTGGTCAATCCGTTCGCGAGATATGGCAGTTTTGAGGTAAGAAACGCTTGAGAAACTCCAAATTCTCGCAGTTCGGATGCTCAAAACGAATAACTAGAACGGTCTAGGGGAAAACTACTCATACCGTTGTAATGGGGCTAGTTTCTACTTTCAGATGCAACAGAAACTTTGCGGATTTGTCAATCCGTTCGCGAGATATGGCAGTTTTGAGGTAAGAAACGCTTGAGAAACTCCAAATTCTCGCAGTTCGGATGCTCAAAACGAATAACTAGAACGGTCTAGGGGAAAACTACTCATACCGTTGTAATGGGGCTAGTTTCTACTTTCAGATGCAACAGAAACTTTGCGGATTGGTCAATCCGTTCGCGAGATATGGCAGTTTTGGGGTAAGAAACGCTTGAGAAACTCCAAATTTTCGCAGTTCTGATGCGCGAAACGAATAACTAGAACGGTCTAGGGGAAAACTACTCATACCGTTGTAATGGGGCTAGTTTCTACTTTCAGATGCAATAGAAACTTTGCGGATTGGTCAATCCGTTCGCGAGATATGGCAGTTTTGAGGTAAGAAACGCTTGAGAAACTCCAAATTCTCGCAGTTCGGATGCTCAAAACGAATAACTAGAACGGTCTAGGGGAAAACTACTCATACCGTTGTAATGGGGCTAGTTTCTACTTTCAGATGCAACAGAAACTTTGCGGATTTGTCAATCCGTTCGCGAGATATGGCAGTTTTGAGGTAAGAAACGCTTGAGAAACACCAAATTTTCGCAGTTCTGATGCGCGAAACGAATAACTAGAACGGTCTAGGGGAAAACTACTCATACCGTTGTAATGGGGCTAGTTTCTACTTTCAGATGCAACAGAAACTTTGCGGATTGGTCAATCCGTTCGCGAGATATGGCAGTTTTGAGGTAAGAAACGCTTGAGAAACTCCAAATTCTCGCAGTTCGGATGCTCAAAACGAATAACTAGAACGGTCTAGGGGAAAACTACTCATACCGTTGTAATGGGGCTAGTTTCTACTTTCAGATGCAACAGAAACTTTGCGGATTTGTCAATCCGTTCGCGAGATATGGCAGTTTTGAGGTAAGAAACGCTTGAGAAACTCCAAATTCTCGCAGTTCGGATGCTCAAAACGAATAACTAGAACGGTCTAGGGGAAAACTACTCATACCGTTGTAATGGGGCTAGTTTCTACTTTCAGATGCAACAGAAACTTTGCGGATTGGTCAATCCGTTCGCGAGATATGGCAGTTTTGAGGTAAGAAACGCTTGAGAAACTCCAAATTTTCGCAGTTCTGATGCGCGAAACGAATAACTAGAACGGCCTAGGGGAAAACTACTCATACCGTTGTAATGGGGCGAGTTTCTACTTTCAGATGCAACAGAAACTTTTCGGATTGGTCAATCCGTTCGCGAGATATGGCAGTTTTGAGGTAAGAAACGCTTGAGAAACTCCAAATTTTCGCAGTTCTGATGCGCGAAACGAATAACTAGAACGGTCTAGGGGAAAACTACTCATACCGTTGTAATGGGGCTAGTTTCTACTTTCAGATGCAACAGAAACTTTGCGGATTGGTCAATCCGTTCGCGAGATATGGCAGTTTTGAGGTAAGAAACGCTTGAGAAACTCCAAATTCTCGCAGTTCGGATGCTCAAAACGAATAACTAGAACGGTCTAGGGGAAAACTACTCATACCGTTGTAATGGGGCTAGTTTCTACTTTCAGATGCAACAGAAACTTTTCGGATTAGTCAATCCGTTCGCGAGATATGGCAGTTTTGAGGTAAGAAACGCTTGAGAAACTCCAAATTTTCGCAGTTCTGATGCTCGAAACGAATAACTAGAACGGTCTAGGGGAAAACTACTCATACCGTTGTAATGGGGCTAGTTTCTACTTTCAGATGCAACAGAAACTTTGCGGATTGGTCAATCCGTTTGCGAGATATGGCAGTTTTGAGGTAAGAAACGCTTGAGAAACTATAAAAATTTTCGCAGTTCTGATGCTCGAAACGAATAACTAGAACGGCCTAGGGGAAAACTACTCATACCGTTGTAATGGGGCGAGTTTCTACTTTCAGATGCAACAGAAACTTTGCGGATTGGTCAATCCGTTCGCGAGATATGGCAGTTTTGGGGTAAGAAACGCTTGAGAAACTCCAAATTTTCGCAGTTCTGATGCGCGAAACGAATAACTAGAACGGTCTAGGGGAAAACTACTCATACCGTTGTAATGGGGCTAGTTTCTACTTTCAGATGCAATAGAAACTTTGCGGATTGGTCAATCCGTTCGCGAGATATGGCAGTTTTGAGGTAAGAAACGCTTGAGAAACTCCAAATTCTCGCAGTTCGGATGCTCAAAACGAATAACTAGAACGGTCTAGGGGAAAACTACTCATACCGTTGTAATGGGGCTAGTTTCTACTTTCAGATGCAACAGAAACTTTGCGGATTTGTCAATCCGTTCGCGAGATATGGCAGTTTTGAGGTAAGAAACGCTTGAGAAACACCAAATTTTCGCAGTTCTGATGCGCGAAACGAATAACTAGAACGGTCTAGGGGAAAACTACTCATACCGTTGTAATGGGGCTAGTTTCTACTTTCAGATGCAACGGAAACTTTGCGGATTGGTCAATCCGTTCGCGAGATATGGCAGTTTTGAGGTAAGAAACGCTTGAGAAACTCCAAATTCTCGCAGTTCGGATGCTCAAAACGAATAACTAGAACGGTCTAGGGGAAAACTACTCATACCGTTGTAATGGGGCGAGTTTCTACTTTCAGATGCAACAGAAACTTTGCGGATTGGTCAATCCATTCGCGAGATATGGCAGTTTTGAGGTAAGAAACGCTTGAGAAACTCCAAATTTTCGCAGTTCTGATGCTCGAAACGAATAACTAGAACGGCCTAGGGGAAAACTACTCATACCGTTGTAATGGGGCGAGTTTCTACTTTCAGATGCAACAGAAACTTTGCGGATTGGTCAATCCATTCGCGAGATATGGCAGTTTTGAGGTAAGAAACGCTTGAGAAACTCCAAATTTTCGCAGTTCTGATGCTCAAAACGAATAACTAGAACGGTCTAGGGGAAAACTACTCATACCGTTGTAATGGGGCTAGTTTGTACTTTGAGATGCAACAGAAACTTTTCGGATTGGTCAATCCGTTCGCGAGATATGGCAGTTTTGAAGTAAGAAACGCTTGAGAAACTCCAAATTTTCGCAGTTCTGATGCGCGAAACGAATAACTAGAACGGTCTAGGGGAAAACTACTCATACCGTTGTAATGGGGCTAGTTTCTACTTTCAGATGCAACAGAAACTTTGCGGATTGGTCAATCCGTTCGCGAGATATGGCAGTTTTGAGGTAAGAAACGCTTGAGAAACTCCAAATTCTCGCAGTTCGGATGCTCAAAACGAATAACTAGAACGGTCTAGGGGAAAACTACTCATACCGTTGTAATGGGGCTAGTTTCTACTTTCAGATGCAACAGAAACTTTGCGGATTTGTCAATCCGTTCGCGAGATATGGCAGTTTTGAGGTAAGAAACGCTTGAGAAACTCCAAATTCTCGCAGTTCGGATGCTCAAAACGAATAACTAGAACGGTCTAGGGGAAAACTACTCATACCGTTGTAATGGGGCTAGTTTCTACTTTCAGATGCAACAGAAACTTTGCGGATTGGTCAATCCGTTCGCGAGATATGGCAGTTTTGGGGTAAGAAACGCTTGAGAAACTCCAAATTTTCGCAGTTCTGATGCGCGAAACGAATAACTAGAACGGTCTAGGGGAAAACTACTCATACCGTTGTAATGGGGCTAGTTTCTACTTTCAGATGCAATAGAAACTTTGCGGATTGGTCAATCCGTTCGCGAGATATGGCAGTTTTGAGGTAAGAAACGCTTGAGAAACTCCAAATTCTCGCAGTTCGGATGCTCAAAACGAATAACTAGAACGATCTAGGGGAAAACTACTCATACCGTTGTAATGGGGCTAGTTTCTACTTTCAGATGCAACAGAAACTTTGCGGATTTGTCAATCCGTTCGCGAGATATGGCAGTTTTGAGGTAAGAAACGCTTGAGAAACTCCAAATTTTCGCAGTTCTGATGCGCGAAACGAATAACTAGAACGTTCTAGGGGAAAACTACTCATACCGTTGTAATGGGGCTAGTTTCTACTTTCAGATGCAACAGAAACTTTGCGGATTGGTCAATCCGTTCGCGAGATATGGCAGTTTTGAGGTAAGAAACGCTTGAGAAACTCCAAATTTTCGCAGTTCTGATGCTCGAAACGAATAACTAGAACGGTCTAGGGGAAAACTACTCATACCGTTGTAATGGGGCTGGTTTCTACTTTCAGATGCAACAGAAACTTTTCGGATTGGTCAATCCGTTTGCGAGATATGGCAGTTATGAGGTAAGAAACGCTTGAGGAACTCCAAATTTTCGCAGTTCTGATGCTCGAAACGAATAACTAGAACGGCCTAGGGGAAAACAACTCATACCGTTGTAATGGGGCGAGTTTCTACTTTCAGATGCAACAGAAACTTTGCGGATTGGTCAATCCGTTCGCGAGATATGGCAGTTTTGAGGTAAGAAACGCTTGAGAAACTCCAAATTCTCGCAGTTCGGATGCTCAAAACGAATAACTAGAACGGTCTAGGGGAATACTACTCATACCGTTGTAATGGGGCGAGTTTCTACTTTCAGATGCAACAGAAACTTTGCGGATTGGTCAATCCGTTCGCGAGATATGGCAGTTTTGAGGTAAGAAACGCTTGAGAAACTCCAAATTTTCGCAGTTCTGATGCTCGAAACGAATAACTAGAACGGTCTAGGGGAAAACTACTCATACCGTTGTAATGGGGCTAGTTTCTACTTTCAGATGCAACAGAAACTTTGCGGATTGGTCAATCCGTTTGCGAGATATGGCAGTTTTGAGGTAAGAAACGCTTGAGAAACTCCAAATTTTCGCAGTTCTGATGCTCGAAACGAATAACTAGAACGGCCTAGGGGAAAACTACTCATACCGTTGTAATGGGGCGAGTTTCTACTTTCAGATGCAACAGAAACTTTGCGGATTTGGTCAATCCGTTCGCGAGATATGGCAGTTTTGAGGTAAGAAACGCTTGAGAAACTCCAAATTTTCGCAGTTCTGATGCTCGAAACGAATAACTAGAACGGTCTAGGGGAAAACTACTCATACCGTTGTAATGGGGCTAGTTTCTACTTTCAGATGCAACAGAAACTTTGCGGATTGGTCAATCCGTTCGCGAGATATGGCAGTTTTGAGGTAAGAAACGCTTGAGAAACTCCAAATTTTCGCAGTTCTGATGCTCGAAACGAATAACTAGAACGGTCTAGGGGAAAACTACTCATACCGTTGTAATGGGGCTAGTTTCTACTTTCAGATGCAACAGAAACTTTTCGGATTGGTCAATCCGTTCGCGAGATATGGCAGTTTTGAGGTAAGAAACGCTTGAGAAACTCCAAATTTTCGCAGTTCTGATGCTCGAAACGAATAACAAGAACGGTCTAGGGAAAACTACTTCAATACCGTTGTCATGGGGCTAGTTTCTACTTTCAGATGCAACAGAAAATTTGCGGATTGGTCAATCCGTTCGCGAGATATGGCAGTTTTGATGTAAGAAACGCTTGAGAAACTCCAAATTTTCGCAGTTCTGATGCGCGAAACGAATAACTAGAACGGTCTAGGGGAAAACTACTCATACCGTTGTAATGGGGCTAGTTTCTACTTTCAGATGCAACAGAAACTTTGCGGATTGGTCAATCCGTTCGCGAGATATGGCAGTTTTGAGGTAAGAAACGCTTGAGAAACTCCAAATTTTCGCAGTTCTGATGCTCGAAACGCATAACTAGAACGGCCTAGGGGAAAACTACTCATACCGTTGTAATGGGGCGAGTTTCTACTTTCAGATGCAACAGAAACTTTTCGGATTGGTCAATCCGTTCGCGAGATATGGCAGTTTTGAGGTAAGAAACGCTTGAGAAACTCCAAATTTTCGCAGTTCTGATGCTCGAAACGAATAACTAGAACGGTCTAGGGGAAAACTACTCATACCGTTGTCATGGGGCTAGTTTCTACTTTCAGATGCAACAGAAACTTTGCGGATTGGTCAATCCGTTCGCGAGATATGGCAGTTTTGAGGTAAGAAACGCTTGAGAAACTCCAAATTTTCGCAGTTCTGATGCTCAAAACGAATAACTAGAACGGTCTAGGGGAAAACTACTCATACCGTTGTAATGGGGCGAGTTTCTACTTTCAGATGCAACAGAAACTTTGCGGATTGGTCAATCCGTTCGCGAGATATAGCAGTTTTGAGGTAAGAAACGCTTGAGAAACTCCAAATTTTCGCAGTTCTGATGCTCAAAACGAATAACTAGAACGGTCTAGGGGAAAACTACTCATACCGTTGTAATGGGGCTAGTTTCTACTTTCAGATGCAACAGAAACTTTGCGGATTGGTCAATCCGTTCGCGAGATATGGCAGTTTTGAGGTAAGAAACGCTTGAGAAACTCCAAATTTTCGCAGTTCTGATGCTCGAAACGCATAACTAGAACGGCCTAGGGGAAAACTACTCATACCGTTGTAATGGGGCGAGTTTCTACTTTCAGATGCAACAGAAACTTTTCGGATTGGTCAATCCGTTCGCGAGATATGGCAGTTTTGAGGTAAGAAACGCTTGAGAAACTCCAAATTTTCGCAGTTCTGATGCTCGAAACGAATAACTAGAACGGTCTAGGGGAAAACTACTCATACCGTTGTAATGGGGCGAGTTTCTACTTTCAGATGCAACAGAAACTTTGCGGATTGGTCAATCCGTTCGCGAGATATGGCAGTTTTGAGGTAAGAAACGCTTGAGAAACTCCAAATTTTCGCAGTTCTGATGCTCGAAACGCATAACTAGAACGGCCTAGGGGAAAACTACTCAAACCGTTGTAATGGGGCTAGTTTCTACTTTCAGATGCAACAGAAACTTTGCGGATTGGTCAATCCGTTCGCGAGATATGGCAGTTTTGAGGTAAGAAACGCTTGAGAAACTCCAAATTTTCGCAGTTCTGATGCTCAAAACGAATAACTAGAACGGTCTAGGGGAAAACTACACATACCGTTGTAATGGGGCTAGTTTGTACTTTGAGATGCAACAGATACTTTTCGGATTGGTCAATCCGTTCGCGAGATATGGCAGTTTTGAGGTAAGAAACGCTTGAGAAACTCCAAATTTTCGCAGTACTGATGCTCAAAACGAATAACTAGAACGGTCTAGGGGAAAACTACTCATACCGTTGTAATGGGGCTAGTTTCTACTTTCAGATGCAACAGAAACTCTGCGGATTGGTCAATCCGTTTGCGAGATATGGCAGTTTTGAGGTAAGAAACGCTTGAGAAACTCAAAATTTTCGCAGTTCTGATGCTCGAAACGAATAACTAGAACGGTCTAGGGGAAAACTACTCATACCGTTGTAATGGGGCTGGTTTCTACTTTCAGATGCAACAGAAACTTTTCGGATTGGTCAATCCGTTTGCGATATATGGCAGTTTTGAGGTAAGAAACGCTTGAGAAACTCCAAATTTTCGCAGTTCTGATGCTCGAAACGCATAACTAGAACGGCCTAGGGGAAAACTACTCATACCGTTGTAATGGGGCGAGTTTCTACTTTCAGATGCAACAGAAACTTTTCGGATTGGTCAATCCGTTCGCGAGATATGGCAGTTTTGAGGTAAGAAACGCTTGAGAAACTCCAAATTTTCGCAGTTCTGATGCTCGAAACGAATAACTAGAACGGTCTAGGGGAAAACTACTCATACCGTTGTAATGGGGCTAGTTTCTACTTTCAGATGCAACAGAAACTTTGCGGATTGGTCAATCCGTTCGCGAGATATGGCAGTTTTGAGGTAAGAAACGCTTGAGAAACTCCAAATTTTCGCAGTTCTGATGCTCGAAACGAATAACTAGAACGGTCTAGGGGAAAACTACTCATACCGTTGTAATGGGGCTAGTTTCTACTTTCAGATGCAACAGAAACTTTTCGGATTGGTCAATCCGTTCGCGAGATATGGCAGTTTTGAGGTAAGAAACGCTTGAGAAACTCCAAATTTTCGCAGTTCTGATGCTCGAAACGAATAACAAGAACGGTCTAGGGGAAAACTACTCATACCGTTGTCATGGGGCTAGTTTCTACTTTCAGATGCAACAGAAAATTTGCGGATTGGTCAATCCGTTCGCGAGATATGGCAGTTTTGATGTAAGAAACGCTTGAGAAACTCCAAATTTTCGCAGTTCTGATGCGCGAAACGAATAACTAGAACGGTCTAGGGGAAAACTACTCATACCGTTGTAATGGGGCTAGTTTCTACTTTCAGATGCAACAGAAACTTTGCGGATTGGTCAATCCGTTCGCGAGATATGGCAGTTTTGAGGTAAGAAACGCTTGAGAAACTCCAAATTTTCGCAGTTCTGATGCTCGAAACGCATAACTAGAACGGCCTAGGGGAAAACTACTCATACCGTTGTAATGGGGCGAGTTTCTACTTTCAGATGCAACAGAAACTTTTCGGATTGGTCAATCCGTTCGCGAGATATGGCAGTTTTGAGGTAAGAAACGCTTGAGAAACTCCAAATTTTCGCAGTTCTGATGCTCGAAACGAATAACTAGAACGGTCTAGGGGAAAACTACTCATACCGTTGTCATGGGGCTAGTTTCTACTTTCAGATGCAACAGAAACTTTGCGGATTGGTCAATCCGTTCGCGAGATATGGCAGTTTTGAGGTAAGAAACGCTTGAGAAACTCCAAATTTTCGCAGTTCTGATGCTCAAAACGAATAACTAGAACCGTCTAGGGGAAAACTACTCATACCGTTGTAATGGGGCGAGTTTCTACTTTCAGATGCAACAGAAACTTTGCGGATTGGTCAATCCGTTCGCGAGATATAGCAGTTTTGAGGTAAGAAACGCTTGAGAAACTCCAAATTTTCGCAGTTCTGATGCTCAAAACGAATAACTAGAACGGTCTAGGGGAAAACTACTCATACCGTTGTAATGGGGCTAGTTTCTACTTTCAGATGCAACAGAAACTTTGCGGATTGGTCAATCCGTTCGCGAGATATGGCAGTTTTGAGGTAAGAAACGCTTGAGAAACTCCAAATTTTCGCAGTTCTGATGCTCGAAACGCATAACTAGAACGGCCTAGGTGAAAACTACTCATACCGTTGTAATGGGGCGAGTTTCTACTTTCAGATGCAACAGAAACTTTTCGGATTGGTCAATCCGTTCGCGAGATATGGCAGTTTTGAGGTAAGAAACGCTTGAGAAACTCCAAATTTTCGCAGTTCTGATGCTCGAAACGAATAACTAGAACGGTCTAGGGGAAAACTACTCATACCGTTGTAATGGGGCGAGTTTCTACTTTCAGATGCAACAGAAACTTTGCGGATTGGTCAATCCGTTCGCGAGATATGGCAGTTTTGAGGTAAGAAACGCTTGAGAAACTCCAAATTTTCGCAGTTCTGATGCTCGAAACGCATAACTAGAACGGCCTAGGGGAAAACTACTCAAACCGTTGTAATGGGGCTAGTTTCTACTTTCAGATGCAACAGAAACTTTGCGGATTGGTCAATCCGTTCGCGAGATATGGCAGTTTTGAGGTAAGAAACGCTTGAGAAACTCCAAATTTTCGCAGTTCTGATGCTCAAAACGAATAACTAGAACGGTCTAGGGGAAAACTACACATACCGTTGTAATGGGGCTAGTTTGTACTTTGAGATGCAACAGATACTTTTCGGATTGGTCAATCCGTTCGCGAGATATGGCAGTTTTGAGGTAAGAAACGCTTGAGAAACTCCAAATTTTCGCAGTACTGATGCTCAAAACGAATAACTAGAACGGTCTAGGGGAAAACTACTCATACCGTTGTAATGGGGCTAGTTTCTACTTTCAGATGCAACAGAAACTCTGCGGATTGGTCAATCCGTTTGCGAGATATGGCAGTTTTGAGGTAAGAAACGCTTGAGAAACTCCAAATTTTCGCAGTTCTGATGCTCGAAACGAATAACTAGAACGGTCTAGGGGAAAACTACTCATACCGTTGTAATGGGGCTGGTTTCTACTTTCAGATGCAACAGAAACTTTTCGGATTGGTCAATCCGTTTGCGATATATGGCAGTTTTGAGGTAAGAAACGCTTGAGAAACTCCAAATTTTCGCAGTTCTGATGCTCGAAACGCATAACTAGAACGGCCTAGGGGAAAACTACTCATACCGTTGTAATGGGGCGAGTTTCTACTTTCAGATGCAACAGAAACTTTTCGGATTGGTCAATCCGTTCGCGAGATATGGCAGTTTTGAGGTAAGAAACGCTTGAGAAACTCCAAATTTTCGCAGTTCTGATGCTCGAAACGAATAACTAGAACGGTCTAGGGGAAAACTACTCATACCGTTGTAATGGGGCTAGTTTCTACTTTCAGATGCAACAGAAACTTTGCGGATTGGTCAATCCGTTCGCGAGATATGGCAGTTTTGAGGTAAGAAACGCTTGAGAAACTCCAAATTTTCGCAGTTCTGATGCTCGAAACGAATAACTAGAACGGTCTAGGGGAAAACTACTCATACCGTTGTAATGGGGCTAGTTTCTACTTTCAGATGCAACAGAAACTTTTCGGATTGGTCAATCCGTTCGCGAGATATGGCAGTTTTGAGGTAAGAAACGCTTGAGAAACTCCAAATTTTCGCAGTTCTGATGCTCGAAACGAATAACAAGAACGGTCTAGGGGAAAACTACTCATACCGTTGTCATGGGGCTAGTTTCTACTTTCAGATGCAACAGAAAATTTGCGGATTGGTCAATCCGTTCGCGAGATATGGCAGTTTTGATGTAAGAAACGCTTGAGAAACTCCAAATTTTCGCAGTTCTGATGCGCGAAACGAATAACTAGAACGGTCTAGGGGAAAACTACTCATACCGTTGTAATGGGGCTAGTTTCTACTTTCAGATGCAACAGAAACTTTGCGGATGGGTCAATCCGTTCGCGAGATATGGCAGTTTTGAGGTAAGAAACGCTTGAGAAACTCCAAATTTTCGCAGTTCTGATGCTCGAAACGCATAACTAGAACGGCCTAGGGGAAAACTACTCATACCGTTGTAATGGGGCGAGTTTCTACTTTCAGATGCAACAGAAACTTTTCGGATTGGTCAATCCGTTCGCGAGATATGGCAGTTTTGAGGTAAGAAACGCTTGAGAAACTCCAAATTTTCGCAGTTCTGATGCTCGAAACGAATAACTAGAACGGTCTAGGGGAAAACTACTCATACCGTTGTCATGGGGCTAGTTTCTACTTTCAGATGCAACAGAAACTTTGCGGATTGGTCAATCCGTTCGCGAGATATGGCAGTTTTGAGGTAAGAAACGCTTGAGAAACTCCAAATTTTCGCAGTTCTGATGCTCAAAACGAATAACTAGAACGGTCTAGGGGAAAACTACTCATACCGTTGTAATGGGGCGAGTTTCTACTTTCAGATGCAACAGAAACTTTGCGGATTGGTCAATCCGTTCGCGAGATATAGCAGTTTTGAGGTAAGAAACGCTTGAGAAACTCCAAATTTTCGCAGTTCTGATGCTCAAAACGAATAACTAGAACGGTCTAGGGGAAAACTACTCATACCGTTGTAATGGGGCGAGTTTCTACTTTCAGATGCAACAGAAACTTTTCGGATTGGTCAATCCGTTCGCGAGATATGGCAGTTTTGAGGTAAGAAACGCTTGAGAAACTCCAAATTTTCGCAGTTCTGATGCTCGAAACGAATAACTAGAACGGTCTAGGGGAAAACTACTCATACCGTTGTAATGGGGCGAGTTTCTACTTTCAGATGCAACAGAAACTTTGCGGATTGGTCAATCCGTTCGCGAGATATGGCAGTTTTGAGGTAAGAAACGCTTGAGAAACTCCAAATTTTCGCAGTTCTGATGCTCGAAACGCATAACTAGAACGGCCTAGGGGAAAACTACTCAAACCGTTGTAATGGGGCTAGTTTCTACTTTCAGATGCAACAGAAACTTTGCGGATTGGTCAATCCGTTCGCGAGATATGGCAGTTTTGAGGTAAGAAACGCTTGAGAAACTCCAAATTTTCGCAGTTCTGATGCTCAAAACGAATAACTAGAACGGTCTAGGGGAAAACTACACATACCGTTGTAATGGGGCTAGTTTGTACTTTGAGATGCAACAGATACTTTTCGGATTGGTCAATCCGTTCGCGAGATATGGCAGTTTTGAGGTAAGAAACGCTTGAGAAACTCCAAATTTTCGCAGTACTGATGCTCAAAACGAATAACTAGAACGGTCTAGGGGAAAACTACTCATACCGTTGTAATGGGGCTAGTTTCTACTTTCAGATGCAACAGAAACTCTGCGGATTGGTCAATCCGTTTGCGAGATATGGCAGTTTTGAGGTAAGAAACGCTTGAGAAACTCCAAATTTTCGCAGTTCTGATGCTCGAAACGAATAACTAGAACGGTCTAGGGGAAAACTACTCATACCGTTGTAATGGGGCTGGTTTCTACTTTCAGATGCAACAGAAACTTTTCGGATTGGTCAATCCGTTTGCGATATATGGCAGTTTTGAGGTAAGAAACGCTTGAGAAACTCCAAATTTTCGCAGTTCTGATGCTCGAAACGCATAACTAGAACGGCCTAGGGGAAAACTACTCATACCGTTGTAATGGGGCGAGTTTCTACTTTCAGATGCAACAGAAACTTTTCGGATTGGTCAATCCGTTCGCGAGATATGGCAGTTTTGAGGTAAGAAACGCTTGAGAAACTCCAAATTTTCGCAGTTCTGATGCTCGAAACGAATAACTAGAACGGTCTAGGGGAAAACTACTCATACCGTTGTAATGGGGCTAGTTTCTACTTTCAGATGCAACAGAAACTTTGCGGATTGGTCAATCCGTTCGCGAGATATGGCAGTTTTGAGGTAAGAAACGCTTGAGAAACTCCAAATTTTCGCAGTTCTGATGCTCGAAACGAATAACTAGAACGGTCTAGGGGAAAACTACTCATACCGTTGTAATGGGGCTAGTTTCTACTTTCAGATGCAACAGAAACTTTTCGGATTGGTCAATCCGTTCGCGAGATATGGCAGTTTTGAGGTAAGAAACGCTTGAGAAACTCCAAATTTTCGCAGTTCTGATGCTCGAAACGAATAACTAGAACGGTCTAGGGGAAAACTACTCATACCGTTGTAATGGGGCGAGTTTCTACTTTCAGATGCAACAGAAACTTTGCGGATTGGTCAATCCGTTCGCGAGATATGGCAGTTTTGAGGTAAGAAACGCTTGAGAAACTCCAAATTTTCGCAGTTCTGATGCTCGAAACGCATAACTAGAACGGCCTAGGGGAAAACTACTCAAACCGTTGTAATGGGGCTAGTTTCTACTTTCAGATGCAACAGAAACTTTGCGGATTGGTCAATCCGTTCGCGAGATATGGCAGTTTTGAGGTAAGAAACGCTTGAGAAACTCCAAATTTTCGCAGTTCTGATGCTCAAAACGAATAACTAGAACGGTCTAGGGGAAAACTACACATACCGTTGTAATGGGGCTAGTTTGTACTTTGAGATGCAACAGATACTTTTCGGATTGGTCACTCCGTTCGCGAGATATGGCAGTTTTGAGGTAAGAAACGCTTGAGAAACTCCAAATTTTCGCAGTACTGATGCTCAAAACGAATAACTAGAACGGTCTAGGGGAAAACTACTCATACCGTTGTAATGGGGCTAGTTTCTACTTTCAGATGCAACAGAAACTCTGCGGATTGGTCAATCCGTTTGCGAGATATGGCAGTTTTGAGGTAAGAAACGCTTGAGAAACTCCAAATTTTCGCAGTTCTGATGCTCGAAACGAATAACTAGAACGGTCTAGGGGAAAACTACTCATACCGTTGTAATGGGGCTGGTTTCTACTTTCAGATGCAACAGAAACTTTTCGGATTGGTCAATCCGTTTGCGATATATGGCAGTTTTGAGGTAAGAAACGCTTGAGAAACTCCAAATTTTCGCAGTTCTGATGCTCGAAACGCATAACTAGAACGGCCTAGGGGAAAACTACTCATACCGTTGTAATGGGGCTAGTTTGTACTTTGAGATGCAACAGATACTTTTCGGATTGGTCAATCCGTTCGCGAGATATGGCAGTTTTGAGGTAAGAAACGCTTGAGAAACTCCAAATTTTCGCAGTACTGATGCTCAAAACGAATAACTAGAACGGTCTAGGGGAAAACTACTCATACCGTTGTAATGGGGCTAGTTTCTACTTTCAGATGCAACAGAAACTCTGCGGATTGGTCAATCCGTTTGCGAGATATGGCAGTTTTGAGGTAAGAAACGCTTGAGAAACTCCAAATTTTCGCAGTTCTGATGCTCGAAACGAATAACTAGAACGGTCTAGGGGAAAACTACTCATACCGTTGTAATGGGGCTGGTTTCTACTTTCAGATGCAACAGAAACTTTTCGGATTGGTCAATCCGTTTGCGATATATGGCAGTTTTGAGGTAAGAAACGCTTGAGAAACTCCAAATTTTCGCAGTTCTGATGCTCGAAACGCATAACTAGAACGGCCTAGGGGAAAACTACTCATACCGTTGTAATGGGGCGAGTTTCTACTTTCAGATGCAACAGAAACTTTTCGGATTGGTCAATCCGTTCGCGAGATATGGCAGTTTTGAGGTAAGAAACGCTTGAGAAACTCCAAATTTTCGCAGTTCTGATGCTCGAAACGAATAACTAGAACGGTCTAGGGGAAAACTACTCATACCGTTGTAATGGGGCTAGTTTCTACTTTCAGATGCAACAGAAACTTTGCGGATTGGTCAATCCGTTCGCGAGATATGGCAGTTTTGAGGTAAGAAACGCTTGAGAAACTCCAAATTTTCGCAGTTCTGATGCTCGAAACGAATAACTAGAACGGTCTAGGGGAAAACTACTCATACCGTTGTAATGGGGCTAGTTTCTACTTTCAGATGCAACAGAAACTTTTCGGATTGGTCAATCCGTTCGCGAGATATGGCAGTTTTGAGGTAAGAAACGCTTGAGAAACTCCAAATTTTCGCAGTTCTGATGCTCGAAACGAATAACTAGAACGGTCTAGGGGAAAACTACTCATACCGTTGTAATGGGGCGAGTTTCTACTTTCAGATGCAACAGAAACTTTGCGGATTGGTCAATCCGTTCGCGAGATATGGCAGTTTTGAGGTAAGAAACGCTTGAGAAACTCCAAATTTTCGCAGTTCTGATGCTCGAAACGCATAACTAGAACGGCCTAGGGGAAAACTACTCAAACCGTTGTAATGGGGCTAGTTTCTACTTTCAGATGCAACAGAAACTTTGCGGATTGGTCAATCCGTTCGCGAGATATGGCAGTTTTGAGGTAAGAAACGCTTGAGAAACTCCAAATTTTCGCAGTTCTGATGCTCAAAACGAATAACTAGAACGGTCTAGGGGAAAACTACACATACCGTTGTAATGGGGCTAGTTTGTACTTTGAGATGCAACAGATACTTTTCGGATTGGTCACTCCGTTCGCGAGATATGGCAGTTTTGAGGTAAGAAACGCTTGAGAAACTCCAAATTTTCGCAGTACTGATGCTCAAAACGAATAACTAGAACGGTCTAGGGGAAAACTACTCATACCGTTGTAATGGGGCTAGTTTCTACTTTCAGATGCAACAGAAACTCTGCGGATTGGTCAATCCGTTTGCGAGATATGGCAGTTTTGAGGTAAGAAACGCTTGAGAAACTCCAAATTTTCGCAGTTCTGATGCTCGAAACGAATAACTAGAACGGTCTAGGGGAAAACTACTCATACCGTTGTAATGGGGCTGGTTTCTACTTTCAGATGCAACAGAAACTTTTCGGATTGGTCAATCCGTTTGCGATATATGGCAGTTTTGAGGTAAGAAACGCTTGAGAAACTCCAAATTTTCGCAGTTCTGATGCTCGAAACGCATAACTAGAACGGCCTAGGGGAAAACTACTCATACCGTTGTAATGGGGCTAGTTTCTACTTTCAGATGCAACAGAAACTCTGCGGATTGGTCAATCCGTTTGCGAGATATGGCAGTTTTGAGGTAAGAAACGCTTGAGAAACTCCAAATTTTCGCAGTTCTGATGCTCGAAACGAATAACTAGAACGGTCTAGGGGAAAACTACTCATACCGTTGTAATGGGGCTGGTTTCTACTTTCAGATGCAACAGAAACTTTTCGGATTGGTCAATCCGTTTGCGATATATGGCAGTTTTGAGGTAAGAAACGCTTGAGAAACTCCAAATTTTCGCAGTTCTGATGCTCGAAACGCATAACTAGAACGGCCTAGGGGAAAACTACTCATACCGTTGTAATGGGGCGAGTTTCTACTTTCAGATGCAACAGAAACTTTTCGGATTGGTCAATCCGTTCGCGAGATATGGCAGTTTTGAGGTAAGAAACGCTTGAGAAACTCCAAATTTTCGCAGTTCTGATGCTCGAAACGAATAACTAGAACGGTCTAGGGGAAAACTACTCATACCGTTGTAATGGGGCTAGTTTCTACTTTCAGATGCAACAGAAACTTTGCGGATTGGTCAATCCGTTCGCGAGATATGGCAGTTTTGAGGTAAGAAACGCTTGAGAAACTCCAAATTTTCGCAGTTCTGATGCTCGAAACGAATAACTAGAACGGTCTAGGGGAAAACTACTCATACCGTTGTAATGGGGCTAGTTTCTACTTTCAGATGCAACAGAAACTTTTCGGATTGGTCAATCCGTTCGCGAGATATGGCAGTTTTGAGGTAAGAAACGCTTGAGAAACTCCAAATTTTCGCAGTTCTGATGCTCGAAACGAATAACTAGAACGGTCTAGGGGAAAACTACTCATACCGTTGTAATGGGGCGAGTTTCTACTTTCAGATGCAACAGAAACTTTGCGGATTGGTCAATCCGTTCGCGAGATATGGCAGTTTTGAGGTAAGAAACGCTTGAGAAACTCCAAATTTTCGCAGTTCTGATGCTCGAAACGCATAACTAGAACGGCCTAGGGGAAAACTACTCAAACCGTTGTAATGGGGCTAGTTTCTACTTTCAGATGCAACAGAAACTTTGCGGATTGGTCAATCCGTTCGCGAGATATGGCAGTTTTGAGGTAAGAAACGCTTGAGAAACTCCAAATTTTCGCAGTTCTGATGCTCAAAACGAATAACTAGAACGGTCTAGGGGAAAACTACACATACCGTTGTAATGGGGCTAGTTTGTACTTTGAGATGCAACAGATACTTTTCGGATTGGTCACTCCGTTCGCGAGATATGGCAGTTTTGAGGTAAGAAACGCTTGAGAAACTCCAAATTTTCGCAGTTCTGATGCGCGAAACGAATAACTAGAACGGTCTAGGGGAAAACTACTCATACCGTTGTAATGGGGCTAGTTTCTACTTTCAGATGCAACAGAAACTTTGCGGATTTGTCAATCCGTTCGCCAGATATGGCAGTTTTGAGGTAAGAAACGCTTGAGAAACTCCAAATTTTCGCAGTTCTGATGCTCAAAACGAATAACTAGAACGGTCTAGGGGAAAACTACACATACCGTTGTAATGGGGCTAGATTGTACTTTGAGATGCAACAGAAACTTTTCGGATTGGTCAATCCGTTCGCGAGATATGGCAGTTTTGAGGTAAGAAACGCTTGAGAAACTCCAAATTTTCGCAGTTCTGATGCTCAAAACGAACAACTAGAACGGTCTAGGGGAAAACTACTCATACCGTTGTAATGGGGCTGGTTTCTACTTTCAGATGCAACAGAAACTTTGCGGATTGGTCAATCCGTTCGCGAGATATGGCAGTTTTGAGGTAAGAAACGCTTGAGAAACTCCAAATTTTCGCAGTTCTGATGCTCAAAACGAATAACTAGAACGGTCTAGGGGAAAACTACTCATACCGTTGTAATGGGGCGAGTTTCTACTTTCAGATGCAACAGAAACTTTGCGGATTGGTCAATCCGTTCGCGAGATATGGCAGTTTTGAGGTAAGAAACGCTTGAGAAACTCCAAATTTTCGCAGTTCTGATGCTCGAAACGCATAACTAGAACGGCCTAGGGGAAAACTACTCAAACCGTTGTAATGGGGCTAGTTTCTACTTTCAGATGCAACAGAAACTTTGCGGATTGGTCAATCCGTTCGCGAGATATGGCAGTTTTGAGGTAAGAAACGCTTGAGAAACTCCAAATTTTCGCAGTTCTGATGCTCAAAACGAATAACTAGAACGGTCTAGGGGAAAACTACACATACCGTTGTAATGGGGCTAGTTTGTACTTTGAGATGCAACAGATACTTTTCGGATTGGTCAATCCGTTCGCGAGATATGGCAGTTTTGAGGTAAGAAACGCTTGAGAAACTCCAAATTTTCGCAGTTCTGATGCTCAAAACGAATAACTAGAACGGTCTAGGGGAAAACTACTCATACCGTTGTAATGGGGCTAGTTTCTACTTTCAGATGCAACAGAAACTCTGCGGATTGGTCAATCCGTTTGCGAGATATGGCAGTTTTGAGGTAAGAAACGCTTGAGAAACTCCAAATTTTCGCAGTTCTGATGCTCGAAACGAATAACTAGAACGGTCTAGGGGAAAACTACTCATACCGTTGTAATGGGGCTGGTTTCTACTTTCAGATGCAACAGAAACTTTTCGGATTGGTCAATCCGTTTGCGATATATGGCAGTTTTGAGGTAAGAAACGCTTGAGAAACTCCAAATTTTCGCAGTTCTGATGCTCGAAACGCATAACTAGAACGGCCTAGGGGAAAACTACTCATACCGTTGTAATGGGGCGAGTTTCTACTTTCAGATGCAACAGAAACTTTTCGGATTGGTCAATCCGTTCGCGAGATATGGCAGTTTTGAGGTAAGAAACGCTTGAGAAACTCCAAATTTTCGCAGTTCTGATGCTCGAAACGAATAACTAGAACGGTCTAGGGGAAAACTACTCATACCGTTGTAATGGGGCTAGTTTCTACTTTCAGATGCAACAGAAACTTTGCGGATTGGTCAATCCGTTCGCGAGATATGGCAGTTTTGAGGTAAGAAACGCTTGAGAAACTCCAAATTCACGCAGTTCGGATGCTCAAAACGAATAACTAGAACGGTCTAGGGGAAAACTACTCATACCGTTGTAATGGGGCTAGTTTCTACTTTCAGATGCAACAGAAACTTTGCGGATTGGTCAATCCGTTCGCGAGATATGGCAGTTTTGAGGTAAGAAACGCTTGAGAAACTCCAAATTTTCGCAGTTCTGATGCTCAAAACGAATAACTAGAACGGTCTAGGGGAAAACTACACATACCGTTGTAATGGGGCTAGATTGTACTTTGAGATGCAACAGAAACTTTTCGGATTGGTCAATCCGTTCGCGAGATATGGCAGTTTTGAGGTAAGAAACGCTTGAGAAACTCCAAATTTTCGCAGTTCTGATGCTCAAAACGAACAACTAGAACGGTCTAGGGGAAAACTACTCATACCGTTGTAATGGGGCTAGTTTCTACTTTCAGATGCAACAGAAACTTTGCGGATTTGTCAATCCGTTTGCGAGATATGGCAGTTATGAGGTAAGAAACGCTTGAGAAACTCCAAATTTTCGCAGTTCTGATGCTCGAATCGAATAACTAGAACGGTCTAGGGGAAAACTACTCATACCGTTGTAATGGGGCTGGTTTCTACTTTCAGGTGCAACAGAAACTTTTCGGATTGGTCAATCCGTTTGCGAGATATGGCAGTTATGAGGTAAGAAACGCTTGAGAAACTCCAAATTTTCGCAGTTCTGATGCTCGTAACGAATAACTAGAACGGCCTAGGGGAAAACTCATACCGTTGTAATGGGGCGAGTTTCTACTTTCAGATGCAACAGAAACTTTGCGGATTGGTCAATCCGTTCGCGAGATATGGCAGTTTTGAGGTAAGAAACGCTTGAGAAACTCCAAATTTTCGCAGTTCTGATGCTGAAAACGAATAACTAGAACGGTCTAGGGGAAAACTACTCATACCGTTGTAATGGCGCTAGTTTCTACTTTCAGATGCAACAGAAACTTTTCGGATTGGTCAATCCGTTTGCGATATATGGCAGTTTTGAGGTAAGAAACGCTTGAGAAACTCCAAATTTTCGCAGTTCTGATGCTCGAAACGCATAACTAGAACGGCCTAGGGGAAAACTACTCATACCGTTGTAATGGGGCGAGTTTCTACTTTCAGATAGAAACTTTTCGGATTGGTCAATCCGTTTGCGAGATATGGCAGTTATGAGGTATGAAACGCTTGAGAAACTCCAAATTTTCGCAGTTCTGATGCTCGAAACGAATAACTAGAACGGCCTAGGGGAAAACTACTCATACCGTTGTAATGGGGCGAGTTTCTACTTTCAGATGCAACAGAAACTTTGCGGATTGGTCAATCCGTTCGCGAGATATGGCAGTTTTGAGGTAAGAAACGCTTGAGAAACTCCATATTTTCGCAGTTCTGATGCTCAAAACGAATAACTAGAACGGTCTAGGGGAAAACTACTCATACCGTTGTAATGGGGCGAGTTTCTACTTTCAGATGCAACAGAAACTTTGCGGATGGGTCAATCCGTTCGCGAGATATGGCAGTTTTGAGGTAAGAAACGCTTGAGAAACTCCAAATTTTCGCAGTTCTGATGCGCGAAAAGAATAACTAGAACGGTCTAGGGGAAAACTACTCATACCGTTGTAATGGGGCTAGTTTGTACTTTCAGATGCAACAGAAACTTTTCGGATTGGTCAATCCGTTCGCGAGATATGGCAGTTTTGAGGTAAGAAACGCTTGAGAAACTCCAAATTTTCGCAGTTCTGATGCTCGAAACGAATAACCAGAACGGCCTAGGGGAAAACTACTCATACCGTTGTAATGGGGCGAGTTTCTACTTTCAGATGCAACAGAAACTTTTCGGATTGGTCAATCCGTTCGCGAGATATGGCAGTTTTGAGGTAAGAAACGCTTGAGAAACTCCAAATTTTCGCAGTTCTGATGCTCGAAACGAATAACTAGAACGGTCTAGGGGAAAACTACTCATACCGTTGTAATGGGGCTAGTTTCTACTTTCAGATGCAACAGAAACTTTGCGGATTGGTCAATCCGTTCGCGAGATATGGCAGTTTTGAGGTAAGAAACGCTTGAGAAACTCCAAATTCTCGCAGTTCGGATGCTCAAAACGAATAACTAGAACGGTCTAGGGGAAAACTACTCATACCGTTGTAATGGGGCTAGTTTCTACTTTCAGATGCAACAGAAACTTTGCGGATTGGTCAATCCGTTCGCGAGATATGGCAGTTTTGAGGTAAGAAACGCTTGAGAAACTCCAAATTTTCGCAGTTCTGATGCTCAAAACGAATAACTAGAACGGTCTAGGGGAAAACTACTCATACCGTTGTAATGGGGCTAGTTTGTACTTTGAGATGAAACAGAAACTTTTCGGATTGGTCAATCCGTTCGCGAGATATGGCAGTTTTGAGGTAAGAAACGCTTGAGAAACTCCAAATTTTCGCAGTTCTGATGCTCGAAACGAATAACTAGAACGGCCTAGGGGAAAACTACTCATACCGTTGTAATGGGGCGAGTTTCTACTTTCAGATGCAACAGAAACTTTTCGGATTGGTCAATCCGTTCGCGAGATATGGCAGTTTTGAGGTAAGAAACGCTTGAGAAACTCCAAATTTTCGCAGTTCTGATGCGCGAAACGAATAACTAGAACGGTCTAGGGGAAAACTACTCATACCGTTGTAATGGGGCTAGTTTCTACTTTCAGATGCAACAGAAACTTTGCGGATTGGTCAATCCGTTCGCGAGATATGGCAGTTTTGAGGTAAGAAACGCTTGAGAAACTCCAAATTTTCGCAGTTCTGATGCTCAAAACGAATAACTAGAACGGTCTAGGGGAAAACTACACATACCGTTGTAATGGGGTAGATTGTACTTTGAGATGCAACAGAAACTTTTCGGATTGGTCAATCCGTTCGCGAGATATGGCAGTTTTGAGGTAAGAAACGCTTGAGAAACTCCAAATTTTCGCAGTTCTGATGCTCAAAACGAACAACTAGAACGGTCTAGGGGAAAACTACTCATACCGTTGTAATGGGGCTAGTTTCTACTTTCAGATGCAACAGAAACTTTGCGGATTTGTCAATCCGTTCGCGAGATATGGCAGTTTTGAGGTAAGAAACGCTTGAGAAACTCCAAATTTTCGCAGTTCTGATGCGCGAAACGAATAACTAGAACGGTCTAGGGGAAAACTACTCATACCGTTGTAATGGGGCTAGTTTCTACTTTCAGATGCAACAGAAACTTTGCGGATTGGTCAATCCGTTCGCGAGATATGGCAGTTTTGAGGTAAGAAACGCTTGAGAAACTCCAAATTTTCGCAGTTCTGATGATCGAAACGAATAACTAGAACGGTCTAGGGGAAAACTACTCATACCGTTGTAATGGGGCTGGTTTCTACTTTCAGGTGCAACAGAAACTTTTCGGATTGGTCAATCCGTTTGCGAGATATGGCAGTTATGAGGTATGAAACGCTTGAGAAACTCCAAATTTTCGCAGTTCTGATGCTCGAAACGAATAACTAGAACGGCCTAGGGGAAAACTACTCATACCGTTGTAATGGGGCGAGTTTCTACTTTCAGATGCAACAGAAACTTTGCGGATTGGTCAATCCGTTCGCGAGATATGGCAGTTTTGAGGTAAGAAACGCTTGAGAAACTCCATATTTTCGCAGTTCTGATGCTCAAAACGAATAACTAGAACGGTCTAGGGGAAAACTACTCATACCGTTGTAATGGGGCGAGTTTCTACTTTCAGATGCAACAGAAACTTTGCGGATTGGTCAATCCGTTCGCGAGATATGGCAGTTTTGAGGTAAGAAACGCTTGAGAAACTCCAAATTTTCGCAGTTCTGATGCTGAAAACGAATAACTAGAACGGTCTAGGGGAAAACTACTCATACCGTTGTAATGGGGCTAGTTTCTACTTTCAGATGCAACAGAAACTCTGCGGATTGGTCAATCCGTTTGCGAGATATGGCAGTTTTGAGGTAAGAAACGCTTGAGAAACTCCAAATTTTCGCAGTTCTGATGCTCGAAACGAATAACTAGAACGGTCTAGGGGAAAACTACTCATACCGTTGTAATGGGGCTGGTTTCTACTTTCAGATGCAACAGAAACTTTTCGGATTGGTCAATCCGTTTGCGATATATGGCAGTTTTGAGGTAAGAAACGCTTGAGAAACTCCAAATTTTCGCAGTTCTGATGCTCGAAACGAATAACTAGAACGGCCTAGGGGAAAACTACTCATACCGTTGTAATGGGGCGAGTTTCTACTTTCAGATGCAACAGAAACTTTGCGGATTGGTCAATCCGTTCGCGAGATATGGCAGTTTTGAGGTAAGAAACGCTTGAGAAACTCCAAATTCTCGCAGTTCGGATGCTCAAAACGAATAACTAGAACGGTCTAGGGGAAAACTACTCATACCGTTGTAATGGGGCTAGTTTCTACTTTCAGATGCAACAGAAACTTTGCGGATGGGTCAATCCGTTCGCGAGATATGGCAGTTTTGAGGTAAGAAACGCTTGAGAAACTCCAAATTTTCGCAGTTCTGATGCGCGAAAAGAATAACTAGAACGGTCTAGGGGAAAACTACTCATACCGTTGTAATGGGGCTAATTTGTACTTTCAGATGCAACAGAAACTTTTCGGATTGGTCAATCCGTTCGCGAGATATGGCAGTTTTGAGGTAAGAAACGCTTGAGAAACTCCAAATTTTCGCAGTTCTGATGCTCGAAACGAATAACCAGAACGGCCTAGGGGAAAACTACTCATACCGTTGTAATGGGGCGAGTTTCTACTTTCAGATGCAACAGAAACTTTTCGGATTGGTCAATCCGTTCGCGAGATATGGCAGTTTTGAGGTAAGAAACGCTTGAGAAACTCCAAATTTTCGCAGTTCTGATGCTCGAAACGAATAACTAGAACGGTCTAGGGGAAAACTACTCATACCGTTGTAATGGGGCTAGTTTCTACTTTCAGATGCAACAGAAACTTTGCGGATTGGTCAATCCGTTCGCGAGATATGGCAGTTTTGAGGTAAGAAACGCTTGAGAAACTCCAAATTCTCGCAGTTCGGATGCTCAAAACGAATAACTAGAACGGTCTAGGGGAAAACTACTCATACCGTTGTAATGGGGCGAGTTTCTACTTTCAGATGCAACAGAAACTTTGCGGATTGGTCAATCCGTTCGCGAGATATGGCAGTTTTGAGGTAAGAAACGCTTGAGAAACTCCAAATTTTCGCAGTTCTGATGCTCGAAACGAATAACTAGAACGGCCTAGGGGAAAACTACTCATACCGTTGTAATGGGGCGAGTTTCTACTTTCAGATGCAACAGAAACTTTTTGGATTGGTCAATCCGTTCGCGAGATATGGCAGTTTTGATGTAAGAAACGCTTGAGAAACTCCAAATGTTCGCAGTTCTGATGCTCGAAACGAATAACTAGAACGGCCTAGGGGAAAACTACTCATACCGTTGTAATGGGGCGAGTCTCTACTTTCAGATGCAAGAGAAAGTTTGCGGATTGGTCAATCCGTTCGAGAGATATGGCAGTTTTGAGGTAAGAAACGCTTGAGAAGCTCCAAATCTTCGCAGGTCTGATGCTCGAAACGAATAACTAGAACGGCCTAGGGGAAAACTACTCATTCCGTTGTAATGGGGCTCGTTTCTACTTTCAGATGCAACAGAAACTTTGCGGATTGGTCAATCCGTTTGCGAGATATGGCAGTTTTGAGGTAAGAAACGCTTGAGAAACTCCAAATTTTCGCAGTTCTGATGCTCGAAACGAATAACTAGAACGGTCTAGGGGAAAACTACTCATACCGTTGTAATGGGGCTGGTTTCTACTTTCAGATGCAACAGAAACTTTTCGGATTGGTCAATCCGTTTGCGATATATGGCAGTTTTGAGGTAAGAAACGCTTGAGAAACTCCAAATTTTCGCAGTTCTGATGCTCGAAACGAATAACTAGAACGGCCTAGGGGAAAACTACTCATACCGTTGTAATGGGGCGAGTTTCTACTTTCAGATGCAACAGAAACTTTGCGGATTGGTCAATCCGTTCGCGAGATATGGCAGTTTTGAGGTAAGAAACGCTTGAGAAACTCCAAATTCTCGCAGTTCGGATGCTCAAAACGAATAACTAGAACGGTCTAGGGGAAAACTACTCATACCGTTGTAATGGGGCTAGTTTCTACTTTCAGATGCAACAGAAACTTTGCGGATTGGTCAATCCGTTCGCGAGATATGGCAGTTTTGAGGTAAGAAACGCTTGAGAAACTCCAAATTTTCGCAGTTCTGATGCTCAAAACGAATAACTAGAACGGTCTAGGGGAAAACTACACATACCGTTGTAATGGGGCTAGATTGTACTTTGAGATGCAACAGAAACTTTTCGGATTGGTCAATCCGTTCGCGAGATATGGCAGTTTTGAGGTAAGAAACGCTTGAGAAACTCCAAATTTTCGCAGTTCTGATGCTCAAAACGAACAACTAGAACGGTCTAGGGGAAAACTACTCATACCGTTGTAATGGGGCTAGTTTCTACTTTCAGATGCAACAGAAACTTTGCGGATTTGTCAATCCGTTCGCGAGATATGGCAGTTTTGAGGTAAGAAACGCTTGAGAAACTCCAAATTTTCGCAGTTCTGATGCGCGAAACGAATAACTAGAACGGTCTAGGGGAAAACTACTCATACCGTTGTAATGGGGCTAGTTTCTACTTTCAGATGCAACAGAAACTTTGCGGATTGGTCAATCCGTTCGCGAGATATGGCAGTTTTGAGGTAAGAAACGCTTGAGAAACTCCAAATTTTCGCAGTTCTGATGATCGAAACGAATAACTAGAACGGTCTAGGGGAAAACTACTCATACCGTTGTAATGGGGCTGGTTTCTACTTTCAGGTGCAACAGAAACTTTTCGGATTGGTCAATCCGTTTGCGAGATATGGCAGTTATGAGGTATGAAACGCTTGAGAAACTCCAAATTTTCGCAGTTCTGATGCTCGAAACGAATAACTAGAACGGCCTAGGGGAAAACTACTCATACCGTTGTAATGGGGCGAGTTTCTACTTTCAGATGCAACAGAAACTTTGCGGATTGGTCAATCCGTTCGCGAGATATGGCAGTTTTGAGGTAAGAAACGCTTGAGAAACTCCATATTTTCGCAGTTCTGATGCTCAAAACGAATAACTAGAACGGTCTAGGGGAAAACTACTCATACCGTTGTAATGGGGCGAGTTTCTACTTTCAGATGCAACAGAAACTTTGCGGATTGGTCAATCCGTTCGCGAGATATGGCAGTTTTGAGGTAAGAAACGCTTGAGAAACTCCAAATTTTCGCAGTTCTGATGCTGAAAACGAATAACTAGAACGGTCTAGGGGAAAACTACTCATACCGTTGTAATGGGGCTAGTTTCTACTTTCAGATGCAACAGAAACTCTGCGGATTGGTCAATCCGTTTGCGAGATATGGCAGTTTTGAGGTAAGAAACGCTTGAGAAACTCCAAATTTTCGCAGTTCTGATGCTCGAAACGAATAACTAGAACGGTCTAGGGGAAAACTACTCATACCGTTGTAATGGGGCTGGTTTCTACTTTCAGATGCAACAGAAACTTTTCGGATTGGTCAATCCGTTTGCGATATATGGCAGTTTTGAGGTAAGAAACGCTTGAGAAACTCCAAATTTTCGCAGTTCTGATGCTCGAAACGAATAACTAGAACGGCCTAGGGGAAAACTACTCATACCGTTGTAATGGGGCGAGTTTCTACTTTCAGATGCAACAGAAACTTTGCGGATTGGTCAATCCGTTCGCGAGATATGGCAGTTTTGAGGTAAGAAACGCTTGAGAAACTCCAAATTCTCGCAGTTCGGATGCTCAAAACGAATAACTAGAACGGTCTAGGGGAAAACTACTCATACCGTTGTAATGGGGCTAGTTTCTACTTTCAGATGCAACAGAAACTTTGCGGATGGGTCAATCCGTTCGCGAGATATGGCAGTTTTGAGGTAAGAAACGCTTGAGAAACTCCAAATTTTCGCAGTTCTGATGCGCGAAAAGAATAACTAGAACGGTCTAGGGGAAAACTACTCATACCGTTGTAATGGGGCTAGTTTGTACTTTCAGATGCAACAGAAACTTTTCGGATTGGTCAATCCGTTCGCGAGATATGGCAGTTTTGAGGTAAGAAACGCTTGAGAAACTCCAAATTTTCGCAGTTCTGATGCTCGAAACGAATAACCAGAACGGCCTAGGGGAAAACTACTCATACCGTTGTAATGGGGCGAGTTTCTACTTTCAGATGCAACAGAAACTTTTCGGATTGGTCAATCCGTTCGCGAGATATGGCAGTTTTGAGGTAAGAAACGCTTGAGAAACTCCAAATTTTCGCAGTTCTGATGCTCGAAACGAATAACTAGAACGGCCTAGGGGAAAACTACTCATACCGTTGTAATGGGGCGAGTTTCTACTTTCAGATGCAACAGAATCTTTGCGGATTGGTCAATCCGTTCGCGAGATATGGCAGTTTTGAGGTAAGAAACGCTTGAGAAACTCCAAATTCTCGCAGTTCGGATGCTCAAAACGAATAACTAGAACGGTCTAGGGGAAAACTACTCATACCGTTGTAATGGGGCTAGTTTCTACTTTCAGATGCAACAGAAACTTTGCGGATTGGTCAATCCGTTCGCGAGAAATGGCAGTTTTGAGGTAAGAAACGCTTGAGAAACTCCAAATTTTCGCAGTTCTGATGCTCGAAACGAATAACTAGAACGGCCTAGGGGAAAACTACTCATACCGTTGTAATGGGGCGAGTTTCTACTTTCAGATGCAACAGAAACTTTTCGGATTGGTCAATCCGTTCGCGAGATATGGCAGTTTTGAGGTAAGAAACGCTTGAGAAACTCCAAATTTTCGCAGTTCTGATGCTCGAAACGAATAACTAGAACGGTCTAGGGGAAAACTACTCATACCGTTGTAATGGGGCTAGTTTCTACTTTCAGATGCATCAGAAACTTTGCGGATTGGTCAATCCGTTTGCGATATATGGCAGTTTTGAGGTAAGAAACGCTTGAGAAACTCCAAATTTTCGCAGTTCTGATGCTCGAAACGAATAACTAGAACGGCCTAGGGGAAAACTACTCATACCGTTGTAATGGGGCGAGTTTCTACTTTCAGATGCAACAGAAACTTTGCGGATTGGTCAATCCGTTCGCGAGATATGGCAGTTTTGATGTAAGAAACGCTTGAGAAACTCCAAATTCTCGCAGTTCGGATGCTCAAAACGAATAACTAGAACGGTCTAGGGGAAAACTACTCATACCGTTGTAATGGGGCTAGTTTCTACTTTCAGATGCAACAGAAACTTTGCGGATTGGTCAATCCGTTCGCGAGATATGGCAGTTTTGAGGTAAGAAACGCTTGAGAAACTCCAAATTTTCGCAGTTCTGATGCTCGAAACGAATAACTAGAACGGCCTAGGGGAAAACTACTCATACCGTTGTAATGGGGCGAGTTTCTACTTTCAGATGCAACAGAAACTTTTCGGATTGGTCAATCCGTTCGCGAGATATGGCAGTTTTGAGGTAAGAAACGCTTGAGAAACTCCAAATTTTCGCAGTTCTGATGCTCGAAACGAATAACTAGAACGGTCTAGGGGAAAACTACTCATACCGTTGTAATGGGGCTAGTTTCTACTTTCAGATGCAACAGAAACTTTGCGGATTGGTCAATCCGTTCGCGAGATATGGCAGTTTTGAGGTAAGAAACGCTTGAGAAACTCCAAATTTTCGCAGTTCTGATGCTCGAAACGAATAACTAGAACGGCCTAGGGGAAAACTACTCATACCGTTGTAATGGGGCGAGTTTCTACTTTCAGATGCAACAGAAACTTTTCGGATTGGTCAATCCGTTCGCGAGATATGGCAGTTTTGAGGTAAGAAACGCTTGAGAAACTCCAAATTTTCGCAGTTCTGATGCTCGAAACGAATAACTAGAACGGTCTAGGGGAAAACTACTCAGACCGTTGTAATGGGGCTAGTTTCTACTTTCAGATGCAACAGAAACTTTGCGGATTGGTCAATCCGTTCGCGAGATATGGCAGTTTTGAGGTAAGAAACGCTTGAGAAACTCCAAATTTTCGCAGTTCTGATGCTCAAAACGAATAACTAGAACGGTCTAGGGGAAAACTACTCATACCGTTGTAATGGGGCGAGTTTCTACTTTCAGATGCAACAGAAACTTTGCGGATTGGTCAATCCGTTCGCGAGATATGGCAGTTTTGAGGTAAGAAACGCTTGAGAAACTCCAAATTTTCGCAGTTCTGATGCTCAAAACGAATAACTAGAACGGTCTAGGGGAAAACTACTCATACCGTTGTAATGGGGCTAGTTTCTACTTTCAGATGCAACAGAAACTTTGCGGATTGGTCAATCCGTTCGCGAGATATGGCAGTTTTGAGGTAAGAAACGCTTGAGAAACTCCAAATTTTCGCAGTTCTGATGCGCGAAACGAATAACTAGAACGGTCTAGGGGAAAACTACTCATACCGTTGTAATGGGGCTAGTTTCTACTTTCAGATGCAACAGAAACTTTGCGGATTGGTCAATCCGTTCGCGAGATATGGCAGTTTTGAGGTAAGAAACGCTTGAGAAACTCCAAATTTTCGCAGTTCTGATGCTCAAAACGAATAACTAGAACGGTCTAGGGGAAAACTACTCATACCGTTGTAATGGGGCGAGTTTCTACTTTCAGATGCAACAGAAACTTTGCGGATTGGTCAATCCGTTCGCGAGATATGGCAGTTTTGAGGTAAGAAACGCTTGAGAAACTCCAAATTTTCGCAGTTCTGATGCTCAAAACGAATAACTAGAACGGTCTAGGGGAAAACTACTCATACCGTTGTAATGGGGCGAGTTTCTACTTTCAGATGCAACAGAAACTTTGCGGATTGGTCAATCCGTTCGCGAGATATGGCAGTTTTGAGGTAAGAAACGCTTGAGAAACTCCAAATTTTCGCAGTTCTGATGCTCAAAACGAATAACTAGAACGGTCTAGGGGAAAACTACTCATACCGTTGTAATGGGGCTAGTTTCTACTTTCAGATGCAACAGAAACTTTGCGGATTGGCAATCCGTTTGCGATATATGGCAGTTTTGAGGTAAGAAACGCTTGAGAAACTCCAAATTTTCGCAGTTCTGATGCTCGAAACGAATAACTAGAACGGTCTAGGGGAAAACTACTCATACCGTTGTAATGGGGCTAGTTTCTACTTTCAGATGCAACAGAAACTTTGCGGATTGGTCAATCCGTTCGTGAGATATGGCAGTTTTGAGGTAAGAAACGCTTGAGAAACTCCAAATCTTCGCAGTTCTGATGCTCGAAACGAATAACTAGAACGGCCTAGGGGAAAACTACTCATACCGTTGTAATGGGGCGAGTTTCTACTTTCAGATGCAACAGAAACTTTGCGGATTGGTCAATCCGTTCGCGAGATATGGCAGTTTTGAGGTAAGAAACGCTTGAGAAACTCCAAATTTTCGCAGTTCTGATGCTCGAAACGAATAACTAGAACGGTCTAGGGGAAAACTACTCATACCGTTGTAATGGGGCTAGTTTCTACTTTCAGATGCAACAGAAACTTTGCGGATTGGTCAATCCGTTCGCGAGATATGGCAGTTTTGAGGTAAGAAACGCTTGAGAAACTCCAAATCTTCGCAGTTCTGATGCGCGAAACGAATAACTAGAACGGTCTAGGGGAAAACTACTCATACCGTTGTAATGGGGCTAGTTTCTACTTTCAGATGCAAAAGAAACTTTGCGGATTGGTCAATCCGTTCGCGAGATATGGCAGTTTCGAGGTAAGAAACGCTTGAGAAACTCCAAATTTTCGCAGTTCTGATGCTCAAAACGAATAACTAGAACGGTCTAGGGGAAAACTACTCATACCGTTGTAATGGGGCTAGTTTGTACTTTGAGATGCAACAGAAACTTTTCGGATTGGTCAATCCGTTCGCGAGATATGGCAGTTTTGAGGTAAGAAACGCTTGAGAAACTCCAAATTTTCGCAGTTCTGATGCTCGAAACGAATAACTAGAACGGTCTAGGGGAAAACTACTCATACCGTTGTAATGGGGCTAGTTTCTACTTTCAGATGCAACAGAAACTTTGCGGATTGGTCAATCCGTTCGCGAGATATGGCAGTTTTGAGGTAAGAAACGCTTGAGAAACTCCAAATTCTAGCAGTTCGGAAGCTCAAAACGAATAACTAGAACGGTCTAGGGGAAAACTACTCATACCGTTGTAATGGGGCTAGTTTCTACTTTCAGATGCAACAGAAACTTTGCGGATTGGTCATTCCGTTCGCGAGATATGGCAGTTTTGAGGTAAGAAACGCTTGAGAAACTCCAAATTTTCGCAGTTCTGATGCGCGAAACGAATAACTAGAACGGTCTAGGGGAAGACTACTCATACCGTTGTAATGGGGCTAGTTTCTACTTTCAGATGCAACAGAAACTTTGCGGATTGGTCAATCCGTTCGCGAGATATGGCAGTTTTGAGGTAAGAAACGCTTGAGAAACTCCAAATTTTCGCAGTTCTGATGCTCAAAACGAATAACTAGAACGGTCTAGGGGAAAACTACTCATACCGTTATAATGGGGCTAGTTTGTACTTTGAGATGCAACAGAAACTTTTCGGATTGGTCAATCCGTTCGCGAGATATGGCAGTTTTGAGGTAAGAAACGCTTGAGAAACTCCAAATTTTCGCAGTTCTGATGCTCGAAACGAATAACTAGAACGGCCTAGGGGAAAACTACTCATACCGTTGTAATGGGGCGAGTTTCTACTTTCAGATGCAACAGAAACTTTGCGGATTGGTCAATCCGTTCGCGAGATATGGCAGTTTTGAGGTAAGAAACGCTTGAGAAACTCCAAATCTTCGCAGTTCTGATGCGCGAAACGAATAACTAGAACGATCTAGGGGAAAACTACTCATACCGTTGTAATGGGGCTAGTTTCTACTTTCAGATGCAACAGAAACTTTGCGGATTGGTCAATCCGTTCGCGAGATATGGCAGTTTTGAGGTCAGAAACGCTTGAGAAACTCCAAATTTTCGCAGTTCTGATGCTCAAAACGAATAACTAGAACGGTCTAGGGGAAAACTACTCATACCGTTGTAATGGGGCTAGTTTGTACTTTGAGATGCAACAGAAACTTTTCGGATTGGTCAATCCGTTCGCGAGATATGGCAGTTTTGAGGTAAGAAACGCTTGAGAAACTCCAAATTTTCGCAGTTCTGATGCTCGAAACGAATAACTAGAACGGTCTAGGGGAAAACTACTCATACCGTTGTAATGGGGCTAGTTTCTACTTTCAGATGCAACAGAAACTTTGCGGATTGGTCAATCCGTTCGCGAGATATGGCAGTTTTGAGGTAAGAAACGCTTGAGAAACTCCAAATTCTCGCAGTTCGGAAGCTCCTAACGAATAACTAGAACGGTCTAGGGGAAAACTACTCATACCGTTGTAATGGGGCTAGTTTCTACTTTCAGATGCAACAGAAACTTTGCGGATTGGTCAATCCGTTCGCGAGATATGGCAGTTTTGAGGTAAGAAACGCTTGAGAAACTCCAAATTTTCGCAGTTCTGATGCGCGAAACGAATAACTAGAACGGTCTAGGGGAAGACTACTCATACCGTTGTAATGGGGCTAGTTTCTACTTTCAGATGCAACAGAAACTTTGCGGATTGGTCAATCCGTTCGCGAGATATGGCAGTTTTGAGGTAAGAAACGCTTGAGAAACTCCAAATTTTCGCAGTTCTGATGCGCGAAACGAATAACTAGAACGGCCTAGGGGAAAACTACTCATACCGTAGTAATGGGGCGAGTTTCTACTTTCAGATGCAACAGAAACTTTGCGGATTGGTCAATCCGTTCGCGAGATATGGCAGTTTCGAGGTAAGAAACGCTTGAGAAACTCCAAATTCTCGCAGTTCGGATGCTCAAAACGAATAACTAGAACGGTCTAGGGGAAAACTACTCATACCGTTGTAATGGGGCGAGTTTCTACTTTCAGATGCATGAGAAATTTTGCGGATTGGTCAATCCGTTCGCGAGATATGGCAGTTTCGAGGTAAGAAACGCTTGAGAAACTCCAAATTCTCGCAGTTCGGATGCTCAAAACGAATAACTAGAACGGTCTAGGGGAAAACTACTCATACCGTTGTAATGGGGCGAGTTTCTACTTTCAGATGCATGAGAAATTTTGCGGATTGGTCAATCCGTTCGCGAGATATGGCAGTTTTGAGGTAAGAAACGCTTGAGAAACTCCAAATTTTCGCAGTTCTGATGCTCGAAACGAATAACTAGAACGGCCTAGGGGAAAACTACTCATACCGTAGTAATGGGGCGAGTTTCTACTTTCAGATGCAACAGAAACTTTGCGGATTGGTCAATCCGTTCGCGAGATATGGCAGTTTTGAGGTAAGAAACGCTTGAGAAACTCCAAATTTTCGCAGTTCTGATGCTCGAAACGAATAACTAGAACGGCCTAGGGGAAAACTACTCATACCGTTGTAATGGGGCGAGCTTCTACTTTCAGATGCAACAGAAACTTTGCGGATTGGTCAATCGGTTCGCGGGATATGGCAGTTTTGAGGTAAGAAACGCTTGAGAAACTCCAAATTTTCGCAGTTCTGATGCTCGAAACGAATAACTAGAACGGCCTAGGGGAAAACTACTCATACCGTTGTAATGGGGCGAGTTTCTACTTTCAGATGCGACAGAAACTTTTCGGATTGGTCAATCCGTTCGCGAGATATGGCAGTTTTGAGGTAAGAAACGCTTGAGAAACTCCGAATTTTCGCAGTTCTGATGCTCGAAACGAATAACTAGAACGGTCTAGGGGAAAACTACTCATACCGTTGTAATGGGGCTAGTTTCTACTTTCAGATGCAACAGAAACTTTGCGGATTGGTCAATCGGTTCGCGGGATATGGCAGTTTTGAGGTAAGAAACGCTTGAGAAACTCCAAATTTTCGCAGTTCTGATGCTCGAAACGAATAACTAGAACGGCCTAGGGGAAAACTACTCATACCGTTGTAAAGGGGCGAGTTTCTACTTTCAGATGCGACAGAAACTTTGCGGATTGGTCAATCCGTTCGCGAGATATGGCAGTTTTGAGGTAAGAAACGCTTGAGAAACTCCAAATCTTCGCAGTTCTGATGCTCGAAACGAATAACTAGAACGGCCTAGGGGAAAACTACTCATACCGTTGTAATGGGGCGAGTTTCTACTTTCAGATGCGACAGAAACTTTGCGGATTGGTCAATCCGTTCGCGAGATATGGCAGTTTTGAGGTAAGAAACGCTCGAGAAACTCCAAATCTTCGCAGTTCTGATGCTCGAAACGAATAACTAGAACGGCCTAGGGGAAAACTACTCATACCGTTGTAATCGGGCGAGTTTCTGCTTTCAGGTGCAACAGAAACTTTGCGGATTGGTCAATCCGTTCGCGAGATATGGCAATTTTGAGGTAAGAAACGCTTGAGAAACACCAAATTTTCGCAGTTCTGATTCTCGAAACGAATAACTAGAACGGCCTAGGGGAAAACTACTCATACCGTTGTAATGGGGCTAGTTTCTACTTTCAGATGCATGAGAAATTTTGCGGATTGGTCAATCCGTTCGCGAGATATGGCAGTTTTGAGGTAGGAAACGCTTGAGAAACTCCAAATCTTCGCAGTTCTGATGCTCGAAACGAATAACTAGATCGGCCTAGGGGAAAACTACTCATACCGTTGTAATGGGGCGAGTTTCTACTTTCAGATGCAACAGAAACTTTGCGGATTGGTCAATCCGTTCGCGAGATATGGCAGTTTTGAGGTAAGAAACGCTTGAGAAACTCCAAATTTTCGCAGTTCTGATGCTCGAAACGAATAACTAGAACGGTCTAGGGGAAAACTACTCATACCGTTGTAATGGGGCTAGTTTCTACTTTCAGATGCAACAGAAACTTTGCGGATTGGTCAATCCGTTCGCGAGATATGGCAGTTTTGAGGTAAGAAACGCTTGAGAAACTCCAAATCTTCGCAGTTCTGATGCTCGAAACGAGTAACTAGAACGGCCTAGGGGAAAACTACTCATACCGTTGTAATGGGGCGAGTTTCTACTTTCAGATGCATGAGAAATTTTGCGGATTGGTCAATCCGTTCGCGAGATATGGCAGTTTTGAGGTAAGAAACGCTTGAGAAACTCCAAATTTTCGCAGTTCTGATGCTCGAAACGAATAACTAGAACGGCCTAGGGGAAAACTACTCATACCGTAGTAATGGGGCGAGTTTCTACTTTCAGATGCAACAGAAACTTTGCGGATTGGTCAATCCGTTCGCGAGATATGGCAGTTTTGAGGTAAGAAACGCTTGAGAAACTCCAAATTTTCGCAGTTCTGATGCTCGAAACGAATAACTAGAACGGCCTAGGGGAAAACTACTCATACCGTTGTAATGGGGCGAGCTTCTACTTTCAGATGCAACAGAAACTTTGCGGATTGGTCAATCCGTTCGAGAGATATGGCAGTTTTGAGGTAAGAAACGCTTGAGAAACTCAAAATTTTCGCAGTTCTGATGCTCGAAACGAATAACTAGAACGGCCTAGGGGAAAACTACTCATACCGTTGTAATGGGGCGAGTTTCTACTTTCAGATGCAACAGAAACTTTTCGGATTGGTCAATCCGTTCGCGAGATATGGCAGTTTTGAGGTAAGAAACGCTTGAGAAACTCCGAATTTTCGCAGTTCTGATGCTCGAAACGAATAACTAGAACGGTCTAGGGGAAAACTACTCATACCGTTGTAATGGGGCTAGTTTCTACTTTCAGATGCAACAGAAACTTTGCGGATTGGTCAATCGGTTCGCGGGATATGGCAGTTTTGAGGTAAGAAACGCTTGAGAAACTCCAAATTTTCGCAGTTCTGATGCTCGAAACGAATAACTAGAACGGCCTAGGGGAAAACTACTCATACCGTTGTAAAGGGGCGAGTTTCTACTTTCAGATGCGACAGAAACTTTGCGGATTGGTCAATCCGTTCGCGAGATATGGCAGTTTTGAGGTAAGAAACGCTTGAGAAACTCCAAATCTTCGCAGTTCTGATGCTCGAAACGAATAACTAGAACGGCCTAGGGGAAAACTACTCATACCGTTGTAATGGGGCGAGTTTCTACTTTCAGATGCGACAGAAACTTTGCGGATTGGTCAATCCGTTCGCGAGATATGGCAGTTTTGAGGTAAGAAACGCTCGAGAAACTCCAAATCTTCGCAGTTCTGATGCTCGAAACGAATAACTAGAACGGCCTAGGGGAAAACTACTCATACCGTTGTAATCGGGCGAGTTTCTGCTTTCAGGTGCAACAGAAACTTTGCGGATTGGTCAATCCGTTCGCGAGATATGGCAATTTTGAGGTAAGAAACGCTTGAGAAACACCAAATTTTCGCAGTTCTGATTCTCGAAACGAATAACTAGAACGGCCTAGGGGAAAACTACTCATACCGTTGTAATGGGGCTAGTTTCTACTTTCAGATGCATGAGAAATTTTGCGGATTGGTCAATCCGTTCGCGAGATATGGCAGTTTTGAGGTAGGAAACGCTTGAGAAACTCCAAATCTTCGCAGTTCTGATGCTCGAAACGAATAACTAGATCGGCCTAGGGGAAAACTACTCATACCGTTGTAATGGGGCGAGTTTCTACTTTCAGATGCAACAGAAACTTTGCGGATTGGTCAATCCGTTCGCGAGATATGGCAGTTTTGAGGTAAGAAACGCTTGAGAAACTCCAAATTTTCGCAGTTCTGATGCTCGAAACGAATAACTAGAACGGTCTAGGGGAAAACTACTCATACCGTTGTAATGGGGCTAGTTTCTACTTTCAGATGCAACAGAAACTTTGCGGATTGGTCAATCCGTTCGCGAGATATGGCAGTTTTGAGGTAAGAAACGCTTGAGAAACTCCAAATCTTCGCAGTTCTGATGCTCGAAACGAGTAACTAGAACGGCCTAGGGGAAAACTACTCATACCGTTGTAATGGGGCGAGTTTCTACTTTCAGATGCATGAGAAATTTTGCGGATTGGTCAATCCGTTCGCGAGATATGGCAGTTTTGAGGTAAGAAACGCTTGAGAAACTCCAAATTTTCGCAGTTCTGATGCTCGAAACGAATAACTAGAACGGCCTAGGGGAAAACTACTCATACCGTAGTAATGGGGCGAGTTTCTACTTTCAGATGCAACAGAAACTTTGCGGATTGGTCAATCCGTTCGCGAGATATGGCAGTTTTGAGGTAAGAAACGCTTGAGAAACTCCAAATTTTCGCAGTTCTGATGCTCGAAACGAATAACTAGAACGGCCTAGGGGAAAACTACTCATACCGTTGTAATGGGGCGAGCTTCTACTTTCAGATGCAACAGAAACTTTGCGGATTGGTCAATCCGTTCGAGAGATATGGCAGTTTTGAGGTAAGAAACGCTTGAGAAACTCAAAATTTTCGCAGTTCTGATGCTCGAAACGAATAACTAGAACGGCCTAGGGGAAAACTACTCATACCGTTGTAATGGGGCGAGTTTCTACTTTCAGATGCAACAGAAACTTTTCGGATTGGTCAATCCGTTCGCGAGATATGGCAGTTTTGAGGTAAGAAACGCTTGAGAAACTCCGAATTTTCGCAGTTCTGATGCTCGAAACGAATAACTAGAACGGTCTAGGGGAAAACTACTCATACCGTTGTAATGGGGCTAGTTTCTACTTTCAGATGCAACAGAAACTTTGCGGATTGGTCAATCGGTTCGCGGGATATGGCAGTTTTGAGGTAAGAAACGCTTGAGAAACTCCAAATTTTCGCAGTTCTGATGCTCGAAACGAATAACTAGAACGGCCTAGGGGAAAACTACTCATACCGTTGTAAAGGGGCGAGTTTCTACTTTCAGATGCGACAGAAACTTTGCGGATTGGTCAATCCGTTCGCGAGATATGGCAGTTTTGAGGTAAGAAACGCTTGAGAAACTCCAAATTTTCGCAGTTCTGATGCTCGAAACGAATAGCTAGAACGGCCTAGGGGAAAAGTACTCATACCGTTGTAAAGGGGCGAGTTTCTACTTTCAGATGCGACAGAAACTTTGCGGATTGGTCAATCCGGTCGCGAGATATGGCAGTTTTGAGGTAAGAAACGCTTGAGAAACTCCAAATTTTCGCAGTTCTGATGCTCGAAACGAATAACTAGAACGGCCTAGGGGAAAACTACTCATACCGTTGTAATGGGGCGAGTTTCTACTTTCAGATGCAACAGAAACTTTTCGGATTGGTCAATCCGTTCGCGAGATATGGCAGTTTTGAGGTAAGAAACGCTTGAGAAACTCCAAATTTTCGCAGTTCTGATGCTCGAAACGAATAACTAGAACGGCCTAGGGGAAAACTACTCATACCGTTGTAATGGGGCGAGTTTCTACTTTCAGATGCGACAGAAACTTTGCGGATTGGTCAATCCGTTCGCGAGATATGGCAGTTTTGAGGTAAGAAACGCTCGAGAAACTCCAAATCTTCGCAGTTCTGATGCTCGAAACGAATAACTAGAACGGCCTAGGGGAAAACTACTCATACCTTTGTAATCGGGCGAGTTTCTCCTTTCAGATGCAACAGAAACTTTGCGGATTGGTCAATCCGTTCGCGAGATATGGCAATTTTGAGGTAAGAAACGCTTGAGAAACACCAAATTTTCGCAGTTCGGATGCTCAAAACGAATAACTAGAACGGTCTAGGGGAAAACTACTCATACCGTTGTAATGGGGCGAGTTTCTACTTTCAGATGCGACAGAAACTTTGCGGATTGGTCAATCCGTTCGCGAGATATGGCAGTTTTGAGGTAGGAAACGCTTGAGAAACTCCAAATCTTCGCAGTTCTGATGCTCGAAACGAATAACTAGATCGGCCTAGGGGAAAAATACTCATACCGTTGTAATGGGGCGAGTTTCTACTTTCAGATGCGACAGAAACTTTGCGGATTGGTCAATCCGTTCGCGAGATATGGCAGTTTTGAGGTAGGAAACGCTTGAGAAACTCCAAATCTTCGCAGTTCTGATGCTCGAAACGAATAACTAGATCGGCCTAGGGGAAAAATACTCATACCGTTGTAATGGGGCGAGTTTCTACTTTCAGATGCAACAGAAACTTTGCGGATTGGTCAATCCGTTCGCGAGATATGGCAGTTTTGAGGTAAGAAACGCTTGAGAAACTCCAAATTTTCGCAGTTCTGATGCTCGAAACGAATAACTAGAACGGTCTAGGGGAAAACTACTCATACCGTTGTAATGGGGCGAGCTTCTACTTTCAGATGCATGAGAAATTTTGCGGATTGGTCAATCCGTTCGCGAGATATGGCAGTTTTGAGGTAAGAAACGCTTGAGAAACTCCAAATTTTCGCAGTTCTGATGCTCGAAACGAATAACTAGAACGGCCTAGGGGAAAACTACTCATACCGTAGTAATGGGGCGAGTTTCTACTTTCAGATGCAACAGAAACTTTGCGGATTGGTCAATCCGTTCGCGAGATATGGCAGTTTTGAGGTAAGAAACGCTTGAGAAACTCCAAATTTTCGCAGTTCTGATGCTCGAAACGAATAACTAGAACGGTCTAGGGGAAAACTACTCATACCGTTGTAATGGGGCTAGTTTGTACTTTGAGATGCAACAGAAACTTTTCGGATTGGTCAATCCGTTCGCGAGATATGGCAGTTTTGAGGTAAGAAACGCTTGAGAAACTCCAAATTCTCGCAGTTCGGATGCTCAAAACGAATAACTAGAACGGTCTAGGGGAAAACTACTCATACCGTTGTAATGGGGCTAGTTTCTACTTTCAGATGCAACAGAAACTTTGCGGATTGGTCAATCCGTTCGCGAGATATGGCAGTTTTGAGGTAAGAAACGCTTGAGAAACTCCAAATTTTCGCAGTTCTGATGCTCAAAACGAATAACTAGAACGGTCTAGGGGAAAACTACTCATACCGTTGTAATGGGGCTAGTTTGTACTTTGAGATGCAACAGAAACTTTTCGGATTGGTCAATCCGTTCGCGAGATATGGCAGTTTTGAGGTAAGAAACGCTTGAGAAACTCCGAATTTTCGCAGTTCTGATGCTCGAAACGAATAACTAGAACGGTCTAGGGGAAAACTACTCATACCGTTGTAATGGGGCTAGTTTCTACTTTCAGATGCAACAGAAACTTTGCGGATTGGTCAATCCGTTCGCGAGATATGGCAATTTTGAGGTAAGAAACGCTTGAGAAACACCAAATTTTCGCAGTTCTGATTCTCGAAACGAATAACTAGAACGGCCTAGGGGAAAACTACTCATACCGTTGTAAAGGGGCGAGTTTCTACTTTCAGATGCAACAGAAACTTTGCGGATTGGTCAATCCGTTCGCGAGATATGGCAGTTTTGAGGTAGGAAACGCTTGAGAAACTCCAAATCTTCGCAGTTCTGAAGCTCGAAACGAATAACTAGAACGGCCTAGGGGAAAACTACTCATACCGTTGTAATGGGGCGAGTTTCTACTTTCAGATGCAACAGAAACTTTGCGGATTGGTCAATCCGTTCACGAGATATGGCAGTTTTGAGGTAAGAAACGCTTGAGAAACTCCAAATTTTCGCATTTCTGATGCTCGAAACGAATAACTAGAACGGCCTAGGGGAAAACTACTCATACCGTTGTAAAGGAGCGAGTTTCTACTTTCAGATGCAACAGAAACTTTGCGGATTGGTCAATCCGTTCGCGAGATATGGCAGTTTTGAGGTAGGAAACGCTTGAGAAACTCCAAATCTTCGCAGTTCTGAAGCTCGAAACGAATAACTAGAACGGCCTAGGGGAAAACTACTCATACCGTTGTAATGGGGCGAGTTTCTACTTTCAGATGCAACAGAAACTTTGCGGATTGGTCAATCCGTTCGCGAGATATGGCAGTTTTGAGGTAAGAAACGCTTGAGAAACTCCAAATTTTCGCATTTCTGATGCTCGAAACGCATAACTAGAACGGCCTAGGGGAAAACTACTCATACCGTTGTAATGGGGCGAGTTTCTACTTTCAGATGCAACAGAAACTTTGCGGATTGGTCAATCCGTTCGCGAGATATGGCAGTTTTGAGGTAAGAAACGCTTGAGAAACTCCAAATTTTCGCAGTTCTGATGCTCGAAACGAATAACTAGAACGGTCTAGGGGAAAACTACTCATACCGTTGTAATGGGGCTAGTTTCTACTTTCAGATGCAACAGAAACTTTGCGGATTGGTCAATCCGTTCGCGAGATATGGCAGTTTTGAGGTAAGAAACGCTTGAGAAACTCCAAATTTTCGCAGTTCTGATGCGCGAAACGAATAACTAGAACGGTCTAGGGGAAAACTACTCATACCGTTGTAATGGGGCTAGTTTCTACTTTCAGATGCAACAGAAACTTTGCGGATTGGTCAATCCGTTCGCGAGATATGGCAGTTTTGAGGTAAGAAACGCTTGAGAAACTCCAAATTTTCGCAGTTCTGATGCTCAAAACGAATAACTACAACGGTCTAGGGGAAAACTACTCATACCGTTATAATGGGGCTAGTTTGTACTTTGAGATGCAACAGAAACTTTGCGGATTGGTCAATCCGTTCGCGAGATATGGCAGTTTTGAGGTAAGAAACGCTTGAGAAACTCCAAATTTTCGCAGTTCTGATGCTCGAAACGAATAACTAGAACGGCCTAGGGGAAAACTACTCATACCGTTGTAATGGGGCTAGTTTCTACTTTCAGATGCAACAGAAACTTTGCGGATTGGTCAATCCGTTCGCGAGATATGGCAGTTTTGAGGTAAGAAACGCTTGAGAAACTCCAAATTCTCGCAGTTCGGATGCTCAAAACGAATAACTAGAACGGTCTAGGGGAAAACTACTCATACCGTTGTAATGGGGCTAGTTTCTACTTTCAGATGCAACAGAAACTTTGCGGATTGGTCAATCCGTTCGCGAGATATGGCAGTTTTGAGGTAAGAAACGCTTGAGAAACTCCAAATTTTCGCAGTTCTGATGCTCAAAACGAATAACTAGAACGGTCTAGGGGAAAACTACTCATACCGTTGTAATGGGGCTAGTTTGTACTTTGAGATGCAACAGAAACTTTTCGGATTGGTCAATCCGTTCGCGAGATATGGCAGTTTTGAGGTAAGATACGCTTGAGAAACTCCAAATTTTCGCATTTCTGATGCTCGAAACGAATAACTAGAACGGCCTAGGGGAAAACTACTCATACCGTTGTAAAGGGGCGAGTTTCTACTTTCAGATGCAACAGAAACTTTGCGGATTGGTCAATCCGTTCGCGAGATATGGCAGTTTTGAGGTAAGAAACGCTTGAGAAACTCCAAATTTTCGCAGTTCTGATGCTCAAAACGAATAACTAGAACGGCCTAGGGAAAACTACTCATACCGTTGTAATGGGGCGAGTTTCTACTTCCAGATGCAAGAGAAATTTTGCGGATTGGTCAATCCGTTCGCGAGATATGGCAGTTTTGAGGTAAGAAACGCTTGAGAAACTCCAAATTTTCGCAGTTCTGATGCTCGAAACGAATAACTAGAACGTCCTAGGGGAAAACTACTCATACCGTTGTAATGGGGCGAGTTTCTACTTTCAGATGCAACAGAAACTTTGTGGATTGGTCAATCCGTTCGCGAGATATGGCAGTTTTGAGGTAGGAAACGCTTGAGAAACTCCAAATCTTCGCAGTTCTGATGCTCGAAACGAATAACTAGAACGGCCTAGGCGAAAACTACTCATACTGTTGTTATGGGGCGAGTTTCTACTTTCAGATGCAAGAGAAATTTTGCAGATTGGTCAATCCGTTCGCGAGATATGGCAGTTTTGAGGTAAGAAACGCTTGAGAAACTCCAAATTTTCGCATTTCTGATGCTCGAAACGAATAACTAGAACGGCCTAGGGGAAAACTACTCATACCGTTGTAAAGGGGCGAGTTTCTACTTTCAGATGCAACAGAAACTTTGCGGATTGGTCAATCCGTTCGCGAGATATGGCAGTTTTGAGGTAAGAAACGCTTGAGAAACTCCAAATTTTCGCATTTCTGATGCTCGAAACGAATAACTAGAACGGCCTAGGGGAAAACTACTCATACCGTTGTAAAGGGGCGAGTTTCTACTTTCAGATGCAACAGAAACTTTGCGGATTGGTCAATCCGTTCGCGATATATGGCAGTTTTGAGGTAAGAAACGCTTGAGAAACTCCAAATTTTCGCATTTCTGATGCTCGAAACGAATAACTAGAACGGCCTAGGGGAAAACTACTCATACCGTTGTAATGGGGCGAGTTTCTACTTTCAGATGCAACAGAAACTTTGCGGATTGGTCAATCCGTTCGCGAGATATGGCAGTTTTGAGGTAAGAAACGCTTGAGAAACTCCAAATTTTCGCAGTTCTGATGCTCGAAACGAATAACTAGAACGGTCTAGGGGAAAACTACTCATACCGTTGTAATGGGGCTAGTTTCTACTTTCAGTTGCAACAGAAACTTTGCGGATTGGTCAATCCGTTCGCGAGATATGGCAGTTTTGAGGTAAGAAACGCTTGAGAAACTCCAAATTTTCGCAGTTCTGATGCGCGAAACGAATAACTAGAACGGTCTAGGGGAAAACTACTCATACCGTTGTAATGGGGCTAGTTTCTACTTTCAGATGCAACAGAAACTTTGCGGATTGGTCAATCCGTTCGCGAGATATGGCAGTTTTGAGGTAAGAAACGCTTGAGAAACTCCAAATTTTCGCAGTTCTGATGCTCAAAACGAATAACTACAACGGTCTAGGGGAAAACTACTCGTACCGTTATAATGGGGCTAGTTTGTACTTTGAGATGCAACAGAAACTTTGCGGATTGGTCAATCCGTTCGCGAGATATGGCAGTTTTGAGGTAAGAAACGCTTGAGAAACTCCAAATTTTCGCAGTTCTGATGCTCGAAACGAATAACTAGAACGGCCTAGGGGAAAACTACTCATACCGTTGTAATGGGGCTAGTTTCTACTTTCAGATGCAACAGAAATTTTGCGGATTGGTCAATCCGTTCGCGAGATATGGCAGTTTTGAGGTAAGAAACGCTTGAGAAACTCCAAATTCTCGCAGTTCGGATGCTCAAAACGAATAACTAGAACGGTCTAGGGGAAAACTACTCATACCGTTGTAATGGGGCTAGTTTCTACTTTCAGATGCAACAGAAACTTTGCGGATTGGTCAATCCGTTCGCGAGATATGGCAGTTTTGAGGTAAGAAACGCTTGAGAAACTCCAAATTTTCGCAGTTCTGATGCTCAAAACGAATAACTAGAACGGTCTAGGGGAAAACTACTCATACCGTTGTAATGGGGCTAGTTTGTACTTTGAGATGCAACAGAAACTTTTCGGATTGGTCAATCCGTTCGCGAGATATGGCAGTTTTGAGGTAAGATACGCTTGAGAAACTCCAAATTTTCGCATTTCTGATGCTCGAAACGAATAACTAGAACGGCCTAGGGGAAAACTACTCATACCGTTGTAAAGGGGCGAGTTTCTACTTTCAGATGCAACAGAAACTTTGCGGATTGGTCAATCCGTTCGCGAGATATGGCAGTTTTGAGGTAAGAAACGCTTGAGAAACTCCAAATTTTCGCAGTTCTGATGCTCAAAACGAATATCTAGAACGGCCTAGGGAAAACTACTCATACCGTTGTAATGGGGCGAGTTTCTACTTCCAGATGCAAGAGAAATTTTGCAGATTGGTCAATCCGTTCGCGAGATATGGCAGTTTTGAGGTAAGAAACGCTTGAGAAACTCCAAATTTTCGCATTTCTGATGCTCGAAACGAATAACTAGAACGGCCTAGGGGAAAACTACTCATACCGTTGTAAAGGGGCGAGTTTCTACTTTCAGATGCAACAGAAACTTTGCGGATTGGTCAATCCGTTCGCGAGATATGGCAGTTTTGAGGTAAGAAACGCTTGAGAAACTCCAAATTTTCGCATTTCTGATGCTCGAAACGAATAACTAGAACGGCCTAGGGGAAAACTACTCATACCGTTGTAAAGGGGCGAGTTTCTACTTTCAGATGCAACAGAAACTTTGCGGATTGGTCAATCCGTTCGCGATATATGGCAGTTTTGAGGTAAGAAACGCTTGAGAAACTCCAAATTTTCGCACTTCTGATGCTCGAAACGAATAACTAGAACGGCCTAGGGGAAAACTACTCATACCGTTGTAATGGGGCGAGTTTCTACTTTCAGATGCAACAGAAACTTTGCGGATTGGTCAATCCGTTCGCGAGATATGGCAGTTTTGAGGTAAGAAACGCTTGAGAAACTCCAAATTTTCGCAGTTCTGATGCTCGAAACGAATAACTAGAACGGTCTAGGGGAAAACTACTCATACCGTTGTAATGGGGCTAGTTTCTACTTTCAGATGCAACAGAAACTTTGCGGATTGGTCAATCCGTTCGCGAGATATGGCAGTTTTGAGGTAAGAAACGCTTGAGAAACTCCAAATTTTCGCAGTTCTGATGCGCGAAACGAATAACTAGAACGGTCTAGGGGAAAACTACTCATACCGTTGTAATGGGGCTAGTTTCTACTTTCAGATGCAACAGAAACTTTGCGGATTGGTCAATCCGTTCGCGAGATATGGCAGTTTTGAGGTAAGAAACGCTTGAGAAACTCCAAATTTTCGCAGTTCTGATGCTCAAAACGAATAACTACAACGGTCTAGGGGAAAACTACTCGTACCGTTATAATGGGGCTAGTTTGTACTTTGAGATGCAACAGAAACTTTGCGGATTGGTCAATCCGTTCGCGAGATATGGCAGTTTTGAGGTAAGAAACGCTTGAGAAACTCCAAATTTTCGCAGTTCGGATGCTCGAAACGAATAACTAGAACGGCCTAGGGGAAAACTACTCATACCGTTGTAATGGGGCTAGTTTCTACTTTCAGATGCAACAGAAACTTTGCGGATTGGTCAATCCGTTCGCGAGATATGGCAGTTTTGAGGTAAGAAACGCTTGAGAAACTCCAAATTTTCGCAGTTCTGATGCTCAAAACGAATAACTAGAACGGTCTAGGGGAAAACTACTCATACCGTTGTAATGGGGCTAGTTTGTACTTTGAGATGCAACAGAAACTTTTCGGATTGGTCAATCCGTTCGCGAGATATGGCAGTTTTGAGGTAAGATACGCTTGAGAAACTCCAAATTTTCGCATTTCTGATGCTCGAAACGAATAACTAGAACGGCCTAGGGGAAAACTACTCATACCGTTGTAAAGGGGCGAGTTTCTACTTTCAGATGCAACAGAAACTTTGCGGATTGGTCAATCCGTTCGCGAGATATGGCAGTTTTGAGGTAAGAAACGCTTGAGAAACTCCAAATTTTCGCAGTTCTGATGCTCAAAACGAATAACTAGAACGGCCTAGGGAAAACTACTCATACCGTTGTAATGGGGCGAGTTTCTACTTCCAGATGCAAGAGAAATTTTGCGGATTGGTCAATCCGTTCGCGAGATATGGCAGTTTTGAGGTAAGAAACGCTTGAGAAACTCCAAATTTTCGCAGTTCTGATGCTCGAAACGAATAACTAGAACGTCCTAGGGGAAAACTACTCATACCGTTGTAATGGGGCGAGTTTCTACTTTCAGATGCAACAGAAACTTTGTGGATTGGTCAATCCGTTCGCGAGATATGGCAGTTTTGAGGTAGGAAACGCTTGAGAAACTCCAAATTTTCGCAGTTCTGATGCTCAAAACGAATAACTAGAACGGCCTAGGGAAAACTACTCATACCGTTGTAATGGGGCGAGTTTCTACTTTCAGATGCAAGAGAAATTTTGCGGATTGGACAATCCGTTCGCGAGATATGGCAGTTTTGAGGTAAGAAACGCTTGAGAAACTCCAAATTTTCGCAGTTCTGATGCTCGAAACGAATAACTAGAACGGTCTAGGGGAAAACTACTCATACCGTTGTAATGGGGCTAGTTTCTACTTTCAGATGCAACAGAAACTTTGCGGATTGGTCAATCCGTTCGCGAGATATGGCAGTTTTGAGGTAAGAAACGCTTGAGAAACTCCAAATTTTCGCAGTTCTGATGCTCAAAACGAATAACTAGAACGGCCTAGGGAAAACTACTCATACCGTTGTAATGGGGCGAGTTTCTACTTTCAGATGCAAGAGAAATTTTGCGGATTGGTCAATCCGTTCGCGAGATATGGCAGTTTTGAGGTAAGAAATGCTTGAGAAACACCAAATTCTCGAAGTTCGGATGCTCAAAACGAATAACTAGAACGGTCTAGGGGAAAACTACTCATACCGTTGTAATGGGGCTAGTTTCTACTTTCAGATGCAACAGAAACTTTGCGGATTGGTCAATCCGTTCGCGAGATATGGCAGTTTTGAGGTAAGAAACGCTTGAGAAACTCCAAATTTTCGCATTTCTGATGCTCGAAACGAATAACTAGAACGGCCTAGGGGAAAACTACTCATACCGTTGTAAAGGGGCGAGTTTCTACTTTCAGATGCAACAGAAACTTTGTGAATTGGTCAATCCGTTCGCGAGATATGGCAGTTTTGAGGTAGGAAACGCTTGAGAAACTCCAAATCTTCGCAGTTCTGATGCTCGAAACGAATAACTAGAACGGCCTAGGCGAAAACTACTCATACTGTTGTTATGGGGCGAGTTTCTACTTTCAGATGCAACAGAAACTTTGCGGATTGGTCAATCCGTTCGCGAGATATGGCAGTTTTGAGGTAAGAAACGCTTGAGAAACTCCAAATTTTCGCAGTTCTGATGCGCGAAACGAATAACTAGAACGGTCTAGGGGAAAACTACTCATACCGTTGTAATGGGGCTAGTTTCTACTTTCAGATCCAACAGAAACTTTGCGGATTGGTCAATCCGTTCGCGAGATATGGCAGTTTTGAGGTAAGAAACGCTTGAGAAACACCAAATTTTCGCAGTTCTGATGCTCAAAACGAATAACTAGAACGGTCTAGGGGAAAACTACTCATACCGTTGTAATGGGGCTAGTTTGTACTTTGAGATGCAACAGAAACTTTTCGGATTGGTCAATCCGTTCGCGAGATATGGCAGTTTTGAGGTAAGAAACGCTTGAGAAACTCCAAATTCTCGAAGTTCGGATGCTCAAAACGAATAACTAGAACGGTCTAGGGGAAAACTACTCATACCGTTGTAATGGGGCTAGTTTCTACTTTCAGATGCAACAGAAACTTTGCGGATTTGTCAATCCGTTCGCGAGATATGGCAGTTTTGAGGTAAGAAACGCTTGAGAAACTCCAAATTTTCGCAGTTCTGATGCGCGAAACGAATAACTAGAACGGTCTAGGGGAAAACTACTCATACCGTTGTAATGGGGCTAGTTTCTACTTTCAGATGCAACAGAAACTTTTCGGATTGGTCAATCCGTTCGCGAGATATGGCAGTTTTGAGGTAAGAAACGCTTGAGAAACTCCAAATTTTCGCAGTTCTGATGCTCGAAACGAATAACTAGAACGGCCTAGGGGAAAACTACTCATACCGTTGTAATGGGGCGAGTTTCTACTTTCAGATGCAACAGAAACTTTTCGGATTGGTCAATCCGTTCGCGAGATATGGCAGTTTTGAGGTAAGAAACGCTTGAGAAACTCAAAATTTTCGCAGTTCTGATGCTCGAAACGAATAACTAGAACGGTCTAGGGGAAAACTACTCATACCGTTGTAATGGGGCTAGTTTCTACTTTCAGATGCAACAGAAACTTTGCGGATTGGTCAATCCGTTCGCGAGATATGGCAGTCTTGAGGTAAGAAACGCTTGAGAAACTCCAAATTCTCGAAGTTCGGATGCTCAAAACGAATAACTAGAACGGTCTAGGGGAAAACTACTCATACCGTTGTAATGGGGCTAGTTTCTACTTTCAGATGCAACAGAAACTTTGCGGATTTGTCAATCCGTTCGCGAGATATGGCAGTTTTGAGGTAAGAAACGCTTGAGAAACTCCAAATTTTCGCAGTTCTGATGCGCGAAACGAATAACTAGAACGGTCTAGGGGAAAACTACTCATACCGTTGTAATGGGGCTAGTTTCTACTTTCAGATGCAACAGAAACTTTTCGGATTGGTCAATCCGTTCGCGAGATATGGCAGTTTTGAGGTAAGAAACGCTTGAGAAACTCCAAATTTTCGCAGTTCTGATGCTCGAAACGAATAGCTAGAACGGCCTAGGGGAAAACTACTCATACCGTTGTAAAGGGGCGAGTTTCTACTTTCAGATGCGACAGAAACTTTGCGGATTGGTCAATCCGTTCGCGAGATATGGCAGTTTTGAGGTAAGAAACGCTCGAGAAACTCCAAATCTTCGCAGTTCTGATGCTCGAAACGAATAACTAGAACGGCCTAGGGGAAAACTACTCATACCGTTGTAATCGGGCGAGTTTCTCCTTTCAGATGCAACAGAAACTTTGCAGATTGGTCAATCCGTTCGCGAGATATGGCAATTTTGAGGTAAGAAACGCTTGAGAAACACCAAATTTTCGCAGTTCTGATTCTCGAAACGAATAACTAGAACGGCCTAGGGGAAAACTACTCATACCGTTGTAAAGGGGCGAGTTTCTACTTTCAGATGCAACAGAAACTTTACGGATTGGTCAATCCGTTCGCGAGATATGGCAGTTTTGAGGTAGGAAACGCTTGAGAAACTCCAAATCTTCGCAGTTCTGAAGCTCGAAACGAATAACTAGAACGGCCTAGGGGAAAACTACTCATAACGTTGTAATGGGGCGAGTTTCTACTTTCAGATGCAACAGAAACTTTGCGGATTGGTCAATCCGTTCGCGATATATGGCAATTTTGAGGTAAGAAACGCTTGAGAAACTCCAAATTTTCGCAGTTCTGATGCTCAAAACGAATAACTAGAACGGCCTAGGGAAAACTACTCATACCGTTGTAATGGGGCGAGTTTCTACTTTCAGATGCAAGAGAAATTTTGCGGATTGGTCAATCCGTTCGCGAGATATGGCAGTTTTGAAGTAAGAAACGCTTGAGAAACTCCAAATTTTCGCAGTTCTGATGCTCGAAACGAATAACTAGAACGGCCTAGGGGAAAACTACTCATACCGTTGTAAAGGGGCGAGTTTCTACTTTCAGATGCAACAGAAACTTTGCGGATTGGTCAATCCGTTCGCGAGATATGGCAGTTTTGAGGTAAGAAACGCTTGAGAAACTCCAAATTTTCGCAGTTCTGATGCTCGAAACGAATAACTAGAACGGCCTAGGGGAAGACTACTCATACCGTTGTAATGGGGCGAGTTCCTACTTTCAGATGCAACAGAAACTTTTCGGATTGGTCAATCCGTTCGCGAGATATGGCAGTTTTGAGGTAAGAAACGCTTGAGAAACTCCAAATTTTCGCAGTTCTGATGCTCGAAACGAATAACTAGAACGGTCTAGGGGAAAACTACTCATACCGTTGTAATGGGGCTAGTTTCTACTTTCAGATGCAACAGAAACTTTGCGGATTGGTCAATCCGTTCGCGAGATATGGCAGTTTTGAGGTAAGAAACGCTTGAGAAACTCCAAATTTTCGCAGTTCTGATGCGCGAAACGAATAACTAGAACGGTCTAGGGGAAAAATACTCATACCGTTGTAATGGGGCTAGTTTCTACTTTCAGATGCAACAGAAACTTTGCGGATTGGTCAATCCGTTCGCGAGATATGGCAGTTTTGAGGTAAGAAACGCTTGAGAAACTCCAAATTTTCGCAGTTCTGATGCTCAAAACGAATAACTAGAACGGTCTAGGGGAAAACTACTCATACCGTTATAATGGGGCAAGTTTGTACTTTGAGATGCAACAGAAACTTTTCGGATTGGTCAATCCGTTCGCGAGATATGGCAGTTTTGAGGTAAGAAACGCTTGAGAAACTCCAAATTTTCGCAGTTCTGATGCTCGAAACGAATAACTAGAACGGCCTAGGGGAAAACTACTCATACCGTTGTAATGGGGCGAGTTTCTACTTTCAGATGCAACAGAAACTTTGCGGATTGGTCAATCCGTTCGCGAGATATGGCAGTTTTGAGGTAAGAAACGCTTGAGAAACTCCAAATTTTCGCAGTTCTGATGCTCAAAACGAATAACTAGAACGGTCTAGGGGAAAACTACTCATACCGTTGTAATGGGGCTAGTTTGTACTTTGAGATGCAACAGAAACTTTTCGGATTGGTCAATCCGTTCGCGAGATATGGCAGTTTTGAGGTAAGAAACGCTTGAGAAACTCCAAATTTTCGCAGTTCTGATGCTCGAAACGAATAACTAGAACGGCCTAGGGGAAAACTACTCATACCGTTGTAATGGGGCGAGTTTCTACTTTCAGATGCAACAGAAACTTTTCGGATTGGTCAATCCGTTCGCGAGATATGGCAGTTTTGAGGTAAGAAACGCTTGAGAAACTCCAAATTTTCGCAGTTCTGATGCTCGAAACGAATAACTAGAACGGTCTAGGGGAAAACTACTCATACCGTTGTAATGGGGCTAGTTTCTACTTTCAGATGCAACAGAAACTTTGCGGATTGGTCAATCCGTTCGCGAGATATGGCAGTTTTGAGGTAAGAAACGCTTGAGAAACTCCAAATTCTCGCAGATCGGATGCTCAAAACGAATAACTAGAACGGTCTAGGGGAAAACTACTCATACCGTTGTAATGGGGCTAGTTTCTACTTTCAGATGCAACAGAAACTTTGCGGATTGGTCAATCCGTTCGCGAGATATGGCAGTTTTGAGGTAAGAAACGCTTGAGAAACTCCAAATCTTCGCAGTTCTGATGCTCGAAACGAATAACTAGAACGGCCTAGGGGAAAACTACTCATACCGTTGTAATCGGGCGAGTTTCTCCTTTCAGATGCAACAGAAACTTTGCGGATTGGTCAATCCGTTCGCGAGATATGGCAATTTTGAGGTAAGAAACGCTTGAGAAACACCAAATTTTCGCAGTTCTGATTCTCGAAACGAATAACTAGAACGGCCTAGGGGAAAACTACTCATACCGTTGTAAAGGGGCGAGTATCTACTTTCAGATGCAACAGAAACTTTGCGGATTGGTCAATCCGTTCGCGAGATATGGCAGTTTTGAGGTAGGAAACGCTTGAGAAACTCCAAATCTTCGCAGTTCTGAAGCTCGAAACGAATAACTAGAACGGCCTAGGGGAAAACTACTCATACCGTTGTAATGGGGCGAGTTTCTACTTTCAGATGCAACAGAAACTTTGCGGATTGGTCAATCCGTTCGCGAGATATGGCAGTTTTGAGGTAAGAAACGCTTGAGAAACTCCAAATTTTCGCAGTTCTGATGCTCGAAACGAATAACTAGAACGGCCTAGGGGAAAACTACTCATACCGTTGTAATGGGGCGAGTTTCTACTTTCAGATGCAACAGAAACTTTTCGGATTGGTCAATCCGTTCGCGAGATATGGCAGTTTTTAGGTAAGAAACGCTTGAGAAACTCCAAATTTTCGCAGTTCTGATGCTCGAAACGAATAACTAGAACGTTCTAGGGGAAAACTACTCATACCGTTGTAATGGGGCTAGTTTCTACTTTCAGATGCAACAGAAACTTTGCGGATTGGTCAATCCGTTCGCGAGATATGGCAGTTTTGAGGTAAGAAACGCTTGAGAAACTCCAAATTCTCGCAGTTCGGATGCTCAAAACGAATAACTAGAACGGTCTAGGGGAAAACTACTCATACCGTTGTAATGGGGCTAGTTTCTACTTTCAGATGCAACAGAAACTTTGCGGATTGGTCAATCCGTTCGCGAGATATGGCAGTTTTGAGGTAAGAAACGCTTGAGAAACTCCAAATTTTCGCAGTTCTGATGCGCGAAACGAATAACTAGAACGGTCTAGGGGAAAACTACTCATACCGTTGTAATGGGGCTAGTTTCTACTTTCAGATGCAACAGAAACTTTGCGGATTGGTCAATCCGTTCGCGAGATATGGCAGTTTTGAGGTAAGAAACGCTTGAGAAACTCCAAATTTTCGCAGTTCTGATGCGCGAAACGAATAACTAGAACGGTCTAGGGGAAAACTACTCATACCGTTGTAATGGGGCTAGTTTCTACTTTCAGATGCAACAGAAACTTTGCGGATTGGTCAATCCGTTCGCGAGATATGGCAGTTTTGAGGTAAGAAACGCTTGAGAAACTCCAAATTTTCGCAGTTCTGATGCTCAAAACGAATAACTAGAACGGTCTAGGGGCAAACTACCCATACCGTTGTAATGGGGCTAGTTTGTACTTTGAGATGCAACAGAAACTTTTCGGATTGGTCAATCCGTTCGCGAGATATGGCAGTTTTGAGGTAAGAAACGCTTGAGAAACTCCAAATTTTCGCAGTTCTGATGCTCGAAACGAATAACTAGAACGGCCTAGGGGAAAACTACTCATACCGTTGTAATGGGGCGAGTTTCTACTTTCAGATGCCACAGAAACTTTTCGGATTGGTCAATCCGTTCGCGAGATATGGCAGTTTTGAGGTAAGAAACGCTTGAGAAACTCCAAATTTTCGCAGTTCTATTGCTCGAAACGAATAACTAGAACGGTCTAGGGGAAAACTACTCATACCGTTGTAATGGGGCTAGTTTCTACTTTCAGATGCAACAGAAACTTTGCGGATTGGTCAATCCGTTCGCGAGATATGGCAGTTTTGAGGTAAGAAACGCTTGAGAAACTCCAAATTCTCGCAGTTCGGATGCTCAAACCGAATAACTAGAACGGTCTAGGGGAAAACTACTCATACCGTTGTAATGGGGCTAGTTTCTACTTTCAGATGCAACAGAAACTTTGCGGATTTGTCAATCCGTTCGCGAGATATGGCAGTTTTGAGGTAAGAAACGCTTGAGAAACTCCAAATTTTCGCAGTTCTGATGCGCGAAACGAATAACTAGAACGGTCTAGGGGAAAACAACTCATACCGTTGTAATGGGGCTAGTTTCTACTTTCAGATGCAACAGAAACTTTTCGGATTGGTCAATCCGTTCGCGAGATATGGCAGTTTTGAGGTAAGAAACGCTTGAGAAACTCCAAATTTTCGCAGTTCTGATGCTCGAAACGAATAACTAGAACGGCCTAGGGGAAAACTACTCATACCGTTGTAATGGGGCGAGTTTCTACTTTCAGATGCAACAGAAACTTTTCGGATTGGTCAATCCGTTCGCGAGATATGGCAGTTTTGATGTAAGAAACGCTTGAGAAACTCCAAATTTTCGCAGTTCTGATGCTCGAAACGAATAACTAGAACGGTCTAGGGGAAAACTACTCATACCGTTGTAATGGGGCTAGTTTCTACTTTCAGATGCAACAGAAACTTTGCGGATTGGTCAATCCGTTCGCGAGATATGGCAGTTTTGAGGTAAGAAACGCTTGAGAAACTCCAAATTTTCGCAGTTCTGATGCGCGAAACGAATAACTAGAACGGTCTAGGGGAAAACTACTCATACCGTTGTAATGGGGCTAGTTTCTACTTTCAGATGCAACAGAAACTTTTCGGATTGGTCAATCCGTTCGCGAGATATGGCAGTTTTGAGGTAGGAAACGCTTGAGAAACTCCAAATTTTCGCAGTTCTGATGCTCGAAACGAATAACTAGAACGTTCTAGGGGAAAACTACTCATACCGTTGTAATGGGGCTAGTTTCTACTTTCAGATGCAACTGAAACTTTGCGGATTGGTCAATCCGTTCGCGAGATATGGCAGTTTTGAGGTAAGAAACGCTTGAGAAACTCCAAATTCTCGCAGTTCGGATGCTCAAAACGAATAACTAGAACGGTCTAGGGGAAAACTACTCATACCGTTGTAATGGGGCTAGTTTCTACTTTCAGATGCAACAGAAACTTTGCGGATTGGTCAATCCGTTCGCGAGATATGGCAGTTTTGAGGTAAGAAACGCTTGAGAAACTCCAAATTTTCGCAGTTCTGATGCGCGAAACGAATAACTAGAACGGTCTAGGGGAAAACTACTCATACCGTTGTAATGGGGCTAGTTTCTACTTTCAGATGCAACAGAAACTTTGCGGATTGGTCAATCCGTTCGCGAGATATGGCAGTTTTGAGGTAAGAAACGCTTGAGAAACTCCAAATTTTCGCAGTTCTGATGCTCAAAACGAATAACTAGAACGGTCTAGGGGAAAACTACCCATACCATTGTAATGGGGCTAGTTTGTACTTTGAGATGCAACAGAAACTTTTCGGATTGGTCAATCCGTTCGCGAGATATGGCAGTTTTGAGGTAAGAAACGCTTGAGAAACTCCAAATTTTCGCAGTTCTGATGCTCGAAACGAATAACTAGAACGGCCTAGGGGAAAACTACTCATACCGTTGTAATGGGGCGAGTTTCTACTTTCAGATGCCACAGAAACTTTTCGGATTGGTCAATCCGTTCGCGAGATATGGCAGTTTTGAGGTAAGAAACGCTTGAGAAACTCCAAATTTTCGCAGTTCTGATGCTCAAAACGAATAACTAGAACGGTCTAGGGGAAAACTACCCATACCGTTGTAATGGGGCTAGTTTGTACTTTGAGATGCAACAGAAACTTTTCGGATTGGTCAATCCGTTCGCGAGATATGGCCGTTTTGAGGTAAGAAACGCTTGAGAAACTCCAAATTTTCGCAGTTCTGATGCTCGAAACGAATAACTAGAACGGCCTAGGGGAAAACTACTCATACCGTTGTAATGGGGCGAGTTTCTACTTTCAGATGCAACAGAAACTTTTCGGATTGGTCAATCCGTTCGCGAGATATGGCAGTTTTGATGTAAGAAACGCTTGAGAAACTCCAAATTTTCGCAGTTCTGATGCTCGAAACGAATAACTAGAACGGTCTAGGGGAAAACTACTCATACCGTTGTAATGGGGCTAGTTTCTACTTTCAGATGCAACAGAAACTTGGGGGATTGGTCAATCCGTTCGCGAGATATGGCAGTTTTGAGGTAAGAAACGCTTGAGAAACTCCAAATTTTCGCAGTTCTGATGCGCGAAACGAATAACTAGAACGGTCTAGGGGAAAACTACTCATACCGTTGTAATGGGGCTAGTTTCTACTTTCAGATGCAACAGAAACTTTTCGGATTGGTCAATCCGTTCGCGAGATATGGCAGTTTTGAGGTAAGAAACGCTTGAGAAACTCCAAATTTTCGCAGTTCTGATGCTCGAAACGAATAACTAGAACGTTCTAGGGGAAAACTACTCATACCGTTGTAATGGGGCTAGTTTCTACTTTCAGATGCAACAGAAACTTTGCGGATTGGTCAATCCGTTCGCGAGATATGGCAGTTTTGAGGTAAGAAACGCTTGAGAAACTCCAAATTTTCGCAGTTCTGATGCTCAAAACGAATAACTAGAACGGTCTAGGGGAAAACTACCCATACCATTGTAATGGGGCTAGTTTGTACTTTGAGATGCAACAGAAACTTTTCGGATTGGTCAATCCGTTCGCGAGATATGGCAGTTTTGAGGTAAGAAACGCTTGAGAAACTCCAAATTTTCGCAGTTCTGATGCTCGAAACGAATAACTAGAACGGCCTAGGGGAAAACTACTCATACCGTTGTAATGGGGCGAGTTTCTACTTTCAGATGCCACAGAAACTTTTCGGATTGGTCAATCCGTTCGCGAGATATGGCAGTTTTGAGGTAAGAAACGCTTGAGAAACTCCAAATTTTCGCAGTTCTGATGCTCAAAACGAATAACTAGAACGGTCTAGGGGAAAACTACCCATACCGTTGTAATGGGGCTAGTTTGTACTTTGAGATGCAACAGAAACTTTTCGGATTGGTCAATCCGTTCGCGAGATATGGCCGTTTTGAGGTAAGAAACGCTTGAGAAACTCCAAATTTTCGCAGTTCTGATGCTCGAAACGAATAACTAGAACGGCCTAGGGGAAAACTACTCATACCGTTGTAAAGGGGCGAGTTTCTACTTTCAGATGCAACAGAAACTTTACGGATTGGTCAATCCGTTCGCGAGATATGGCAGTTTTGAGGTAGGAAACGCTTGAGAAACTCCAAATCTTCGCAGTTCTGAAGCTCGAAACGAATAACTAGAACGGCCTAGGGGAAAACTACTCATAACGTTGTAATGGGGCGAGTTTCTACTTTCAGATGCAACAGAAACTTTGCGGATTGGTCAATCCGTTCGCGATATATGGCAATTTTGAGGTAAGAAACGCTTGAGAAACTCCAAATTTTCGCAGTTCTGATGCTCAAAACGAATAACTAGAACGGCCTAGGGAAAACTACTCATACCGTTGTAATGGGGCGAGTTTCTACTTTCAGATGCAAGAGAAATTTTGCGGATTGGTCAATCCGTTCGCGAGATATGGCAGTTTTGAAGTAAGAAACGCTTGAGAAACTCCAAATTTTCGCAGTTCTGATGCTCGAAACGAATAACTAGAACGGCCTAGGGGAAAACTACTCATACCGTTGTAAAGGGGCGAGTTTCTACTTTCAGATGCAACAGAAACTTTGCGGATTGGTCAATCCGTTCGCGAGATATGGCAGTTTTGAGGTAAGAAACGCTTGAGAAACTCCAAATTTTCGCAGTTCTGATGCTCGAAACGAATAACTAGAACGGCCTAGGGGAAGACTACTCATACCGTTGTAATGGGGCGAGTTCCTACTTTCAGATGCAACAGAAACTTTTCGGATTGGTCAATCCGTTCGCGAGATATGGCAGATTTGAGGTAAGAAACGCTTGAGAAACTCCAAATTTTCGCAGTTCTGATGCTCGAAACGAATAACTAGAACGGTCTAGGGGAAAACTACTCATACCGTTGTAATGGGGCTAGTTTCTACTTTCAGATGCAACAGAAACTTTGCGGATTGGTCAATCCGTTCGCGAGATATGGCAGTTTTGAGGTAAGAAACGCTTGAGAAACTCCAAATTTTCGCAGTTCTGATGCGCGAAACGAATAACTAGAACGGTCTAGGGGAAAAATACTCATACCGTTGTAATGGGGCTAGTTTCTACTTTCAGATGCAACAGAAACTTTGCGGATTGGTCAATCCGTTCGCGAGATATGGCAGTTTTGAGGTAAGAAACGCTTGAGAAACTCCAAATTTTCGCAGTTCTGATGCTCAAAACGAATAACTAGAACGGTCTAGGGGAAAACTACTCATACCGTTATAATGGGGCAAGTTTGTACTTTGAGATGCAACAGAAACTTTTCGGATTGGTCAATCCGTTCGCGAGATATGGCAGTTTTGAGGTAAGAAACGCTTGAGAAACTCCAAATTTTCGCAGTTCTGATGCTCGAAACGAATAACTAGAACGGCCTAGGGGAAAACTACTCATACCGTTGTAATGGGGCGAGTTTCTACTTTCAGATGCAACAGAAACTTTGCGGATTGGTCAATCCGTTCGCGAGATATGGCAGTTTTGAGGTAAGAAACGCTTGAGAAACTCCAAATTTTCGCAGTTCTGATGCTCAAAACGAATAACTAGAACGGTCTAGGGGAAAACTACTCATACCGTTGTAATGGGGCTAGTTTGTACTTTGAGATGCAACAGAAACTTTTCGGATTGGTCAATCCGTTCGCAAGATATGGCAGTTTTGAGGTAAGAAACGCTTGAGAAACTCCAAATTTTCGCAGTTCTGATGCTCGAAACGAATAACTAGAACGGCCTAGGGGAAAACTACTCATACCGTTGTAATGGGGCGAGTTTCTACTTTCAGATGCAACAGAAACTTTTCGGATTGGTCAATCCGTTCGCGAGATATGGCAGTTTTGAGGTAAGAAACGCTTGAGAAACTCCAAATTTTCGCAGTTCTGATGCTCGAAACGAATAACTAGAACGGTCTAGGGGAAAACTACTCATACCGTTGTAATGGGGCTAGTTTCTACTTTCAGATGCAACAGAAACTTTGCGGATTGGTCAATCCGTTCGCGAGATATGGCAGTTTTGAGGTAAGAAACGCTTGAGAAACTCCAAATTTTCGCAGTTCTGATGCTCAAAACGAATAACTAGAACGGTCAAGGGGAAAACTACTCATACCGTTGTAATGGGGCGAGTTTCTACTTTCAGATGCGACAGAAACTTTGCGGATTGGTCAATCCGTTCGCGAGATATGGCAGTTTTGAGGTAAGAAACGCTCAAGAAACTCCAAATCTTCGCAGTTCTGATGCTCGAAACGAATAACTAGAACGGCCTAGGGGAAAACTACTCATACCGTTGTAATCGGGCGAGTTTCTCCTTTCAGATGCAACAGAAACTTTGCGGATTGGTCAATCCGTTCGCGAGATATGGCAATTTTGAGGTAAGAAACGCTTGAGAAACACCAAATTTTCGCAGTTCTGATTCTCGAAACGAATAACTAGAACGGCCTAGGGGAAAACTACTCATACCGTTGTAAAGGGGCGAGTATCTACTTTCAGATGCAACAGAAACTTTGCGGATTGGTCAATCCGTTCGCGAGATATGGCAGTTTTGAGGTAGGAAACGCTTGAGAAACTCCAAATCTTCGCAGTTCTGAAGCTCGAAACGAATAACTAGAACGGCCTAGGGGAAAACTACTCATACCGTTGTAATGGGGCGAGTTTCTACTTTCAGATGCAACAGAAACTTTGCGGATTGGTCAATCCGTTCGCGAGATATGGCAGTTTTGAGGTAAGAAACGCTTGAGAAACTCCAAATTTTCGCAGTTCTGATGCTCGAAACGAATAACTAGAACGGCCTAGGGCAAAACTACTCATACCGTTGTAATGGGGCGAGTTTCTACTTTCAGATGCAACAGAAACTTTTCGGATTGGTCAATCCGTTCGCGAGATATGGCAGTTTTTAGGTAAGAAACGCTTGAGAAACTCCAAATTTTCGCAGTTCTGATGCTCGAAACGAATAACTAGAACGTTCTAGGGGAAAACTACTCATACCGTTGTAATGGGGCTAGTTTCTACTTTCAGATGCAACAGAAACTTTGCGGATTGGTCAATCCGTTCGCGAGATATGGCAGTTTTGAGGTAAGAAACGCTTGAGAAACTCCAAATTCTCGCAGTTCGGATGCTCAAAACGAATAACTAGAACGGTCTAGGGGAAAACTACTCATACCGTTGTAATGGGGCTAGTTTCTACTTTCAGATGCAACAGAAACTTTGCGGATTGGTCAATCCGTTCGCGAGATATGGCAGTTTTGAGGTAAGAAACGCTTGAGAAACTCCAAATTTTCGCAGTTCTGATGCGCGAAACGAATAACTAGAACGGTCTAGGGGAAAACTACTCATACCGTTGTAATGGGGCTAGTTTCTACTTTCAGATGCAACAGAAACTTTGCGGATTGGTCAATCCGTTCGCGAGATATGGCAGTTTTGAGGTAAGAAACGCTTGAGAAACTCCAAATTTTCGCAGTTCTGATGCTCAAAACGAATAACTAGAACGGTCTAGGGGCAAACTACCCATACCGTTGTAATGGGGCTAGTTTGTACTTTGAGATGCAACAGAAACTTTTCGGATTGGTCAATCCGTTCGCGAGATATGGCAGTTTTGAGGTAAGAAACGCTTGAGAAACTCCAAATTTTCGCAGTTCTGATGCTCGAAACGAATAACTAGAACGGCCTAGGGGAAAACTACTCATACCGTTGTAATGGGGCGAGTTTCTACTTTCAGATGCCACAGAAACTTTTCGGATTGGTCAATCCGTTCGCGAGATATGGCAGTTTTGAGGTAAGAAACGCTTGAGAAACTCCAAATTTTCGCAGTTCTATTGCTCGAAACGAATAACTAGAACGGTCTAGGGGAAAACTACTCATACCGTTGTAATGGGGCTAGTTTCTACTTTCAGATGCAACAGAAACTTTGCGGATTGGTCAATCCGTTCGCGAGATATGGCAGTTTTGAGGTAAGAAACGCTTGAGAAACTCCAAATTCTCGCAGTTCGGATGCTCAAACCGAATAACTAGAACGGTCTAGGGGAAAACTACTCATACCGTTGTAATGGGGCTAGTTTCTACTTTCAGATGCAACAGAAACTTTGCGGATTTGTCAATCCGTTCGCGAGATATGGCAGTTTTGAGGTAAGAAACGCTTGAGAAACTCCAAATTTTCGCAGTTCTGATGCGCGAAACGAATAACTAGAACGGTCTAGGGGAAAACAACTCATACCGTTGTAATGGGGCTAGTTTCTACTTTCAGATGCAACAGAAACTTTTCGGATTGGTCAATCCGTTCGCGAGATATGGCAGTTTTGAGGTAAGAAACGCTTGAGAAACTCCAAATTTTCGCAGTTCTGATGCTCGAAACGAATAACTAGAACGGCCTAGGGGAAAACTACTCATACCGTTGTAATGGGGCGAGTTTCTACTTTCAGATGCAACAGAAACTTTTCGGATTGGTCAATCCGTTCGCGAGATATGGCAGTTTTGATGTAAGAAACGCTTGAGAAACTCCAAATTTTCGCAGTTCTGATGCTCGAAACGAATAACTAGAACGGTCTAGGGGAAAACTACTCATACCGTTGTAATGGGGCTAGTTTCTACTTTCAGATGCAACAGAAACTTTGCGGATTGGTCAATCCGTTCGCGAGATATGGCAGTTTTGAGGTAAGAAACGCTTGAGAAACTCCAAATTTTCGCAGTTCTGATGCGCGAAACGAATAACTAGAACGGTCTAGGGGAAAACTACTCATACCGTTGTAATGGGGCTAGTTTCTACTTTCAGATGCAACAGAAACTTTTCGGATTGGTCAATCCGTTCGCGAGATATGGCAGTTTTGAGGTAAGAAACGCTTGAGAAACTCCAAATTTTCGCAGTTCTGATGCTCGAAACGAATAACTAGAACGTTCTAGGGGAAAACTACTCATACCGTTGTAATGGGGCTAGTTTCTACTTTCAGATGCAACTGAAACTTTGCGGATTGGTCAATCCGTTCGCGAGATATGGCAGTTTTGAGGTAAGAAACGCTTGAGAAACTCCAAATTCTCGCAGTTCGGATGCTCAAAACGAATAACTAGAACGGTCTAGGGGAAAACTACTCATACCGTTGTAATGGGGCTAGTTTCTACTTTCAGATGCAACAGAAACTTTGCGGATTGGTCAATCCGTTCGCGAGATATGGCAGTTTTGAGGTAAGAAACGCTTGAGAAACTCCAAATTTTCGCAGTTCTGATGCTCGAAACGAATAACTAGAACGGTCTAGGGGAAAACTACTCATACCGTTGTAATGGGGCTAGTTTCTACTTTCAGATGCAACAGAAACTTGGGGGATTGGTCAATCCGTTCGCGAGATATGGCAGTTTTGAGGTAAGAAACGCTTGAGAAACTCCAAATTTTCGCAGTTCTGATGCGCGAAACGAATAACTAGAACGGTCTAGGGGAAAACTACTCATACCGTTGTAATGGGGCTAGTTTCTACTTTCAGATGCAACAGAAACTTTTCGGATTGGTCAATCCGTTCGCGAGATATGGCAGTTTTGAGGTAAGAAACGCTTGAGAAACTCCAAATTTTCGCAGTTCTGATGCTCGAAACGAATAACTAGAACGTTCTAGGGGAAAACTACTCATACCGTTGTAATGGGGCTAGTTTCTACTTTCAGATGCAACAGAAACTTTGCGGATTGGTCAATCCGTTCGCGAGATATGGCAGTTTTGAGGTAAGAAACGCTTGAGAAACTCCAAATTTTCGCAGTTCTGATGCTCAAAACGAATAACTAGAACGGTCTAGGGGAAAACTACCCATACCATTGTAATGGGGCTAGTTTGTACTTTGAGATGCAACAGAAACTTTTCGGATTGGTCAATCCGTTCGCGAGATATGGCAGTTTTGAGGTAAGAAACGCTTGAGAAACTCCAAATTTTCGCAGTTCTGATGCTCGAAACGAATAACTAGAACGGCCTAGGGGAAAACTACTCATACCGTTGTAATGGGGCGAGTTTCTACTTTCAGATGCCACAGAAACTTTTCGGATTGGTCAATCCGTTCGCGAGATATGGCAGTTTTGAGGTAAGAAACGCTTGAGAAACTCCAAATTTTCGCAGTTCTGATGCTCAAAACGAATAACTAGAACGGTCTAGGGGAAAACTACCCATACCGTTGTAATGGGGCTAGTTTGTACTTTGAGATGCAACAGAAACTTTTCGGATTGGTCAATCCGTTCGCGAGATATGGCCGTTTTGAGGTAAGAAACGCTTGAGAAACTCCAAATTTTCGCAGTTCTGATGCTCGAAACGAATAACTAGAACGGCCTAGGGGAAAACTACTCATACCGTTGTAATGGGGCGAGTTTCTACTTTCAGATGCCACAGAAACTTTTCGGATTGGTCAATCCGTTCGCGAGATATGGCAGTTTTGAGGTAAGAAACGCTTGAGAAACTCCAAATTTTCGCAGTTCTGATGCTCGAAACGAATAACTAGAACGGTCTAGGGGAAAACTACTCATACCGTTGTAATGGGGCTAGTTTCTACTTTCAGATGCAACAGAAACTTTGCGGATTGGTCAATCCGTTCGCGAGATATGGCAGTTTTGATGTAAGAAACGCTTGAGAAACTCCAAATTCTCGCAGTTCGGATGCTCAAACCGAATAACTAGAACGGTCTAGGGGAAAACTACTCATACCGTTGTAATGGGGCTAGTTTCTACTTTCAGATGCAACAGAAACTTTGCGGATTTGTCAATCCGTTCGCGAGATATGGCAGTTTTGAGGTAAGAAACGCTTGAGAAACTCCAAATTTTCGCAGTTCTGATGCGCGAAACGAATAACTAGAACGGTCTAGGGGAAAACTACTCATACCGTTGTAATGGGGCTAGTTTCTACTTTCAGATGCAACAGAAACTTTTCGGATTGGTCAATCCGTTCGCGAGATATGG